>NW_007378548.1:3888-92371 GCF_000475195.1 Diaphorina citri | reverse complement strand
AGAAAGAACGAAGGGGGGAGGGGGGAGAGAAACTTTTCCGTTTCTCGTACAAGAAGAAACTTTCTTCCCCCTCCCTCCTCCTTCCCCTCCCTTCTTCTTCCAGGGGAGGAGGGGAAGTAAGATCTCAACACAGCCGTTATCTCTGTTTTTAATCCAAAACATAAGTATGAATGTATATTGGGGAGGGGAGGGAGGGGAGGGAGAGGAGGAGGAGAGGGGGGGATAGAAGCCCCACAAGGTTTTTTCTCCTCTCTCGCTATTTCTCTCTCTCTTTATCCTCTCTTATTCTCTTTTTATCTCGCTCTCTTTCTCTCTCTCTCTCTCTCTCTCTCTCTTTCTCTCTTTCTCTCTTTATCCTCTCTCTCATTCTCTTTCTATCTCCCTCTCCCTCTTTCTCTTTCCTCTCTTCCTCTCTCGTTATTTCTCTCCTCCCTCTTTCTCCCTTTCTTTTTCTCTCTCTCTCCCTCTCCCTCTTTCTCTTTCCTCTTTCTCCCTCACTGTTTTGCTCTTTCTTTCTTTTCCCCTCTCTTAGTAATGCGACAGAATTTGTGTAGGCACCACCTTAAGGGCTTTCGGATTTTCTTACTTACATCTGACTTGTCTTTTGGCTTTGCGTCCTTAGCCCGAACATTTCCTAACTAACTTCTTAAACATTCCTATAACAACTGCTCCTCTCTTTCTGCCTACGATTGTGGCTTTGAATTGGGCTTTTTTTTTGGGGGGGGGAAAAAGAAAGTGGGGGGGGGGGGAGTGTCTGAATATTATTATCCCTTGAGAACGTCTCGCCTATAGGTACCTACTGTCTCTAACATTCAGACGATAGTAAAAACTCTTGCTGACTAAAACAAGTGTAAGTGAACTATACATATTTAAGTGCAAAATAATAATGAGAAATCGAATTAGAACTAGGAATGGGAGGAGGGGATTATTTCTCTCAAGAATGGCTCAAATCCCCTTAAAATGAACAGGACTAGAAAAATAAACAGATTTGTGTGGACGCCTGGAACTATTTGAGGTATGCAAAGTGCAAAACTCAGCTCCTATACTCATAGATTTCAATAGGTTTGATGAAGAGAACTGACTGCTAAGGTTTTATCGTCCCGATAGGTACATAGGTATACATCACACATCTCATCTCTCATCACAATATAGGTATAGGTTTAGGTTATTCATACGTAAATTGTTGTCAGTGACGAAGCTAGTGTTTTTCTAGAAGGGGGAATTTGAGAGATTCACGATTTTTCGAGTTTTCCTACCTAGAGGATCTTCTTAACTGGAAAGAGTATTAAATTATGATAGGTTGAGTAAAAATTCAAAAAAAGCTTCATAGGAAGAGGTATTGTAATTGTAAATGCAGTTTGTGTTATTATATCACAACTTTGGTGCTCACTGCAGCATTATAGGATTTTTCCCATGGGTTTTCAGAGTGCATTTTTTTTTTTTTTTTTTTTTTTTTGCTGTCGATGCGGGATGGTGGAATAATGTGGATGTGTTTCAGGTAATTCAACCAATAGTGAGAACCCTGCTTAAGGTTAACCATATTAAGATCAATATTACCAAGTCCCTAAATTGGTACTTTGTACTCGCAAAGTCGCCACTGCTCTAACTGAGGGTACTCGAATTCTAAAAGTGTGTGTGTGAAGTGTGTGTGTATGTGTGTGTGTGAGAGAGAGAGGGTGGTGGGGGTAATTCAAAAGTCGTTAACCAAAAAAAGGTCCCCCATAAATTGTCCTCAATATATTCGTTTGCCCCCTCACTATGGTGCCATTATTATTAAATACTATCTGCACTGGGAAAAAAATGGTTTTCGATTGCAAATATTTCAACGGGTTACTTTCTGGTGCTCTCGTGTTGACCCAGCACCTAAATGGGAAGTATTGTGTCTCTTCTCGCTCATCTGATGAGAGGCATACTACAGGATGGGCATGCTACGTCTAATGTAGCAGTTGTTTCATCGCTACGAAATAAAAACGGCGGTGAAACACTCATCTTAAAAAATAATAATAATAATAATAATAGAAGAAAGCCAGCTGTTCCGAGATTGAACCTCAGTTTAAAGAAAAGAAAAGTTCGCCCTGGGCGGGAATCGAACTAGATGTAAAATTCGCGGGGAGGGAAGTATAAATCCCACCGTTTGACATTTTTCCCCACAATTATTATTATGGCTTATGCTGAGTTCATTTACACTTTCATATTACCGCTTTCCCATGAAAAAGTACTTAAAGGCGAGAGAATTCCAAGACATGAGAGAGAGAGTGAGATAGAGAGAGAAATGGGGGGGAGGAGAGAGAGAGAGGGAGGGACAGGAGAAGGAGAGATAGAGATAGATAGAGAGAGGGAAAGGAAGAAAAAGAAAAGAGTGAGAGTATTTCACAATTTTCCCCAATCCCACTAGAAAAAGTACTTGGAGATGGAGAGAACTAGGAGGTGCGCAGAAGGAGAAAGAGGAGGAGGAGAAGAAGAAAAAGAAAGAAGGAGAAGGGAAAAGGGAGTAACAAAAAGGGAGAAAAGGAAAAAGAGAAGAACTGCTAAAGGTGTGAGAGGGGGAAAGACAAGAATGAGAAAAGAAGAGGGGGAGGAGAAGAAGAAGAAGGAAGAGATAAAGAAGTAGAGAGTTCAAAAAGGTGAGAGCGAGACAAATGGAGATAAAAAGAGAGAAGTGTGGGAGCATGTAACCGCTTAAACCCCCATTCCAATGAAAAAGTACTTAAGAAGAAGGAAGAGGAGGAGAAGGAGGAAGAGGGGGAGAAGGAAGAGGAGAAGAAAAAGTAAGAGGAGAAAAAAAGAGCGGGAAGGATTTACATTCCCATAAAACGGTACTTATACGTACACTAAAGTTAAATATGGAGAGAAAGGAAGAGAAAGAAGGAAGGAGAAGAAGAAGAAGAAGAAGAGGAACGAGAGAAAGAAGGGCGGGATAGAGACATGGGAGGAGATAAGAAATAAAGAAGAGAAAAAGAGAGAGAGAGAGAGACAGAGAAAGAGAGAGAGAACCGTAGAATGAATAAATGAATAAAATAACAATAAAAAATACCCAAGTATAATTTAATACGTGTAAGTATAGTAATATACCTATGTACCTCCTATACGTATAGTATGTGGAGTATAATCGTAACGTATAGAATAGTATGGGTGTAAAATGGAAGGGTTTTTGTAGGTTTGGATATATTTTATAATTCTAGTCGCTTCTAAGTTCAGTGCGGGGGGTTGAAATTACTATGAAATAGACGGAGGTCGATAGTAAAATCGCCGTTCTTTTCGTAGCAATGAAACAACTGTCGGACTTTCGTGGTCTGTGTCATAGCATGTCCATCTCGTAGTATGCTGTATGTCCCTCATCAGATGGGTAATGGATTCGTAGAAGGTCCACCCATCCTTTAGGGCGGTTTGCCCCGACATGGCCGATAAGGGACACAATACTTCCCATCTGATGAGAGGCATACTACGGGATGGGCATGCTACGACACAGGCCACAAGCGTCTAATGTAGCAGTTGTTCCATTGCTACGAAATAAAAACGGCGGTGGAACACTCATCTTTTTTGACAACACACATAGTTAGTGATGGGTCGTGGGTAAATACCCACTGGGTGGGTAAATAAAAATTGGGTATTTATCCGGGTATTTATACACCCCCAGGGTGGGTAAATACCCGGGTATTTTTTAAAAAAAGAAGAAAAATAAACAAAAAACATCGTCACTTGATTTTTTTTTTTTTTAATTTCCCGGGCACAATTCGACTGAGGCGCTTCTTGAAAATACCCGGGTATTTATAAAAATTGGGTATGTACCCGGGTAAATACCCAGGGTATTTACCCATCACTACATCTACTCCACACTTAATGACTTTTTTTTCGCCAAAATTCTTTAAAGAAGAAGAAGAAGAAGAAGACAATAAAAATTCCCATTATTATACCCCATACCTACTTCGTAATAAAGTCATCCAAAATTAATTCAAAAGCCTAGCGCCTAGGCATTCTCATTGAAAATAATATCTCTCTTCCCCCTCTCCCTCCCTCTCTCCCCCCCTCTCTCTCCCTCTCTCTTCCTCCCCCTCTCTCTCTCGCATTTCATTCCCTCCCATTGACCAGTAAATGGGGTGGAAATATCATATTAGAGAGCTGTATGGGGGGAGATAAAGGATACCCCATACCTACTTCGTAATAAAGTCATCCAAAATTAATTCAAAAGCCTAGCGCCTAGGCATTCTCATTGAAAATAATATCTCTCTCCCCCCTCCCTCTTTCTCTCCCTCCCTCTTTCTCTCCCTCCCTCTTTCTCTCCCTCCCTCTCTCTCTCTCTCTCGCATTTTATTCCCTCCCATTGACCAGTAAATGGGGTGGAAATATCATATTAGAGAACTGTATGGGGGGAGATAAAGGAGGAGGAGGAAGAGGAAAGAGAGGGGAAGGAAGTAAACTGGGAGGTCACATAAACTTGAGATGGTGTAGTGGTGTTACCTTTAAACTGGGAGGTCACATAAACTTGAGATGGTGTAGTGGTTTTACCTTTAAACTGGGAGGTCACATAAACTTGAGATGGTGTAGTGGTGTTACCTTTAAACTGGGAGGTCACATAAACTTGAGATGGTGTAGTGGTGTTACCTTTAAACTGGGAGGTCACATAAATTTGAGATGGTGTAGTGGTGTTACCTTTAAACAAGGAGTTTTCAGTGCTTTCACCTAAATTTGAGATATTGCAGTGATGTACCATTAAATCACTTAAATTTGAAACAGGAAGTTTTCACTTAAATTTGTTGTGTTGTAGTAGTGTTAGGGTGCCAGAAATTTAGGGTGGAAGAACTCTATTATTGGGTTACTTCCCCTGATTTAGGCTGTTGGAATGCTATATTATAGTGTCGATCTTCCCGATATAGAGTTCAATATTAGAGTGCCGGAACCCAGTCACCCGATTGGGCTGCCGGCAGTAGTATGTGTTACATTGTGGTGGGACTGTGACGGTTACATTTTTTACTCTCTTTTTAAAGAGGTTTCATAGAGGGAACTGTAACAACTAGGGTCTTATCGTCCTGAAAGTGAAGAGAAAAGGAAGACAGGATAGGAGAAAGCCAGCCGTTCCGAGAACGAAACTTATCTGTTTTTTTTTCTTTCTATTGAATATTTGTATTTCACTTCTTTTTCTTTATTATTATTATTATTATTATTATTATGTAATTTTTTGTTACCTACCATTTTGTACTATGTAATTTAAATAAATAAAGTGGTGCAATATTAAACTGTTGAGATAATCGGACTACATGTCCTAATTCGACAGTCTAAATAAAGCACTAATACTAATACTAATCTGTTTAGGATAAAATCCACCACCGGGTGGGAATCGAACCCTCGACCTAGCGCTTACAAGGCAGACGCGCTACTAACCAAGATAACAAGGCTGGCACAGGACAGGAGAAAGCCAGCTGTTCCGAGAACGGTTATACCTATGGGTTTAAGAGTACGGTAATGCGGTTATCTCGTATAATTCATAGCTTTTCCATGAAATTTAATCTTACCTTTCTCATCTCTAAAATTTCAATATTTTCAACTCTATGGCAGGAAACTATCCTGTAACTTTGTACAAGTAATGTAGGGGCGGGATAAAATAAGTGTGGGGGGAGTGTCTGAATATTATTATCCCTTGAGAACGTCTCGCCTATAGGTAGTATAGGTACTGTCTCTAACATTCAGACGATAGTAAAAACTCTTGCTGACTGAAACAAGTGTAAGTGAACTATATTTAAGTGGAAAATAATAATAATAATAAATCGAATTAGAACTAGGAAGAGGAGGAGGGGATTATTTCTCTCAAGAATGGGGTCAAATCCCCTTAAAATGAACAGGACTAGAAAAATAAACGGATTTGTGTGGACGCCTGGAACTATTTGAGGTATGCAATGTGCAAAACTTAGCTCCTATTCCCAGGTTTGACAGAGGGAACTTTAACTGCTATGGTCTTATCGTCCCGAAATCGAAGAGAGAAGGAAGACAGGATAGGAGAAAGCCAGCCGTTCCGAGAACGAACATTATCCCATCAGGATAAAATCCGCCCCGGGCGGGTATCGAACCCGCGACCTAGCGGTTACAAGGCAGACGCGCTATCCTCCAAGTTGATTTAAGACCGGGAAAACAATTCCGAGACTTACTCCTGCCCTGGGCGACACTTTGAGGCTTAAATTGAATTTAAAGTTAAACCGATTGGATTAAGCAATCTGCTTGGTTAATCAGCTCAACTTAGCGCACTATTAAACAAGTAAACCTCTCAATAAGTTACTCGTATTGATAGATAATTAGACCTTATCGGTATCTATTTATCCATGTATGACTGTATGACACAATAGTCAATACCGAATATTTGAGAGTTATGATAACTATCATAAATATTTTGTCACGGATCAATTAGTTATTTGTTTCCTCTGAACAGACAAACAATCTATCTATGTATCTACAAAATATTTTTTCTTTTTTTTTTAAGAGGCTTGATAGTAGGAACTGTAACTGCCAAGGTCTTATCGTCCCGAAATCGAAGAGTGAAGGAAGACAGGATAGGAGAAAACCAGCCGTTCCGAGAACGAACATTATCCGTTCAGGATAATATTCGCCCGGGCGGGAATTGAACCCACTGCCTAGCGCTTACAAGGCAGACATTTTACCAACCAGGCTAACTAGCTTACTATTATGCTGACGAATCTAAGTTTTGCTGGAAATATAGTATAACCGTCTCACGTAAAACCAGTATAACACGTAAGTAGCCGTATGTATAGTGTAATGGGGCAGTGGGGTACCCATTATAAGCATCATAACGGCAAACTCATTATAAAGGTTACCTACAGAGAGAAACAGGAGAGGAAGAGAGAGAGAGAGAGAGAAAGAGAGAGAAAGAAAAGAGGGAGGGAGAGAGAGAGAGAGAGAGAGAGAAGATAGGGGACTGAGAGCGAAACAAAGGTGGGAAGGGAGATAGAGGGAGGGAGGAAGAAAGAAAAAAGAGGAGAAGGGAGAGAAAAACGGAAGAGGGTGAGAATTAGGAAATAGACAGAAAGAAAAGAGAGAAAGAGAGGGAGAGAGAAAAAAGAGAGAGAGAGAAAAGAGAGAGAGAGAGAGAGAGGGAGAGAGAAAGAGAGGGAGATAGACTAAAGGGAGGAGGGGAAGAAAAAAAGGGGAAAGAGAGAGTAAGAATACCAAGACAAGACGAGAGAAAAATGGAAGGGAGGGAGAAAGAGTAAATAGAAAGAAGGGAGAGAATAAGAGAGGAAAGATAAAGAAGAGGGGGAAAAAGAGAAAGCTGTATCCTATTTCCAACACCAGTAGACCCCATTATCCAACGTAATGGCCATTACGTGGCTATGAAATTACTAATGGTAAACGTGGAAGATAGGTACACATACCGTAATAATGGGGGTATCTTTCCCATTATTACAGTAGGTAGCCCCCATTATCTATTATTATAGTACAGTCAAACCACCATCCCCATACCTGGCTGGGGGAACATTAAGAAGGGAGTAAGTAGACCAGCTTAGTCTGGCTGGGGAGGGGACTTCTTAAGCTAAAGACATAGCAAATGGTTGAGAGCGAAGGGCATCCACCCGTAAAATGTGTGACGTGAACCTAGCGTTACAAATGTTTGTAGCCAAAACCGAAACTAAATGTCAGCAAAAAGCAATCATCCTGGACCAATGTCTGTCTGTCAGAGCGTGAGTGGCCAGAAACGGCCTTAGATACAAACAGTAGATACTTACAACCATCTTGCAGAGGTTATGCAAGGAATTCTTAACACTAAGGGTAGTACATAATGCAGGGCCGGATTACCCATATGGCAGAATGGCAGACTGCCCCGGGCCCCGCGGGGAGCTAATCCGGCCCTGACATAATGTAAAGTAGATACTTACAATCATCTTGCAGAGGTTATGCAAGGAATTCATAACACCTAGGGTAGCCATAATGGCGCCTTTCAAGCAGGAGGTAAAACATGTGCCGCCATGACTTTCTCTTGTCATTGTAATGGCCTGAAACACAAGAGAAACAGAGAAAATGAAACAGAGCCCATCAGTGAAACACGGCTTTTGCCAATCTACTTCTAGTGCACTTACCTACATAAAACTACCCTGAAAAAAATCTACATAGGTAGGTAAAAAATACCAAGTAATACATATGTAATGATTTATTGAAAATCTAATTTTGTATCTATATCTACGTAACCGGCACGTTTGGAAAATGATATTTATGGGTCTTTTTTCCCCCTTAATGAAATCTGTTCAAGCAAATATTTGCTGAGGTTTTGTCTCATCAAGGCCTCCCCAATCCTCAAATAATTAGGAGTTTACGCAGTTGGGGATTTTGTTCCCCGATGCTGCAGGAACATTGCAAATTTGCAATTCGGACAAGTAAAAGAAATACAAAATCTGTTAAAGAGACTGTGATGTCGAAAAATTGGACACAAATTTGATAAATTATCAAAGAGCGTTAAAAAGGTTTTGAAAAGACGAAGAATCGTACAAGAAAGGTCCTAAAGTTTCACTTTGAGGCATATTTACGGCAAAAAAAAAGCAATGAAGAAAATGCCAAAAGTCAAAATTCTCATTTGTCGTCGGCCCGGCCGACACAATCTGTCAGCAAATTGCCCAGTCCGTCGGCGCCACCGATGCTTCCTGCTGCAACAAGAACACCTGTCTTTTCACCCCTTCCGGCTCCAAATGTCTGGTAGCCGTCACCAAAAACAACACCGTGCCAAGCAGTCTGGGCAACCCAGCTCCAGCTCCAGGTAGCAATGCATCATCTCCCCCAGGGTCTACCGGATCACCAGCCCCTGGCACAACTGGTCCACACTACTGCGACACCAACGGGTTGGTGCTCATTTCAGCCCCCGCCGACATCTCTAAGGTCTGCCCATCTCTGCCAAATGGAAACGTGAGCACACCTTCACCAGGAAGCTCACCAAGTGGTACCGGTAACACAACTCCATCTGGAAACGCACCTAATGGAACTAGCAGCCCAAACACCGACAATTATGGTAACCCTAACGGCAGTACACCTAGTGGAACTGGCATCACCACCCCAGGATCTGGCAGCTCACCAAACGGAACCGGCAACACTAGCCCAGGAACTGTAATAGATAATGGGGGCTACCTACTGTAATAATGGGAAAGATACCCCCATTATTACGGTATGTGTACCTATCTTCCACGTTTACCATTAGTAATTTCATAGCCACGTAATGGCCATTACGTTGGATAATGGGGTCTACTGGTGTTGGAAATAGGATACAGCTTTCTCTTTTTCCCCCTCTTCTTTATCTTTCCTCTCTTTTTCTCTCCCTTTCTATTTACTCTTTCTCCTTCCCTTCCATTTTTCTCTCGTCTTGTCTTGGTATTCTTACTCTCTCTTTCCCCTTTTTTTCTTCCCCTCCTCCCTTTGGTCTATCTCTCTCTCTTCTCTCTCTCTCTCTCTCTCTCTCTCTCTCTCTTTTTCTCTCTCCCTCTCTCTCTCTTTTCTTTCTGTCTATTTCCTAATTCTCACCTTCTTCCGTTTTTCTCTCCCTTCTCCTCTTTTTTCTTTCCTCCTCCCTTCGCTCTATCTCCCTCTTTCTTCCTCCCTCTATCCCCCTTTCCACCTTTGTTTCGCTCTCAGTCCCCTATCTTTTCTTTCTCTCTCTCTCTTTCTCTCTCTCTCTTTTCTCTCTCTCTCTCTCTCTCTCTCTCTCTCTCTCTCTCTCTCTCTCTCTCTCTCTCGCTCTCTCTCTCTCGCTCTCTCTCTTCCTCTCCTGTTTCTCTCTGTAGGTAACCTTTATAATGGGTTTGCAGTTATGATCCTTATAATGAGTACCCCACTGCCCCATTACACTATACATACGGCTACTTACGTATTATACTGGTTTTACGTGAGACGGTTATACTATATTTCCAGCAAAACTCAGATTCGCCAGCATAATAGTAAGCTAGTTAGCCTGGTTGGTAAAATGTCTGCCTTGTAAGCGCTAGGCCGCGGATTCGGTTCCCGCCCGGGCGGATTTTATCCTGAATAAATGAGTACAAATTTTTGTCGATGGTGGGATTCGAACCCGGGACCTTCTGCATGTCAAGCAAGCGCGTTACCACTGGACCAACCGTGTCCCCATTCCTGTCCTATTTTTGATTTCGGGACGATAAAACCCTAGCAGTTACCTACAGTTCCGTCCATCAAACTTTTTTTTTTTTTTGCTGCCTGTCACCCTGTAAGATAAACAAGCAATAAAATTTAACGACCACATATTACCTACTATTACTTGTGTATTAGATAAGTTTTATGTAGGTACCTATATTGGATTTATAGGAACTATTGAGCATATGAATGAGGCTTTTAGTTTTATTTATTGGGTTTTATTTTAACGACGTGTTCTTGTAAATCCTCAATAAAATAATGTGTGTTCCCCCCAAACCACTAATCCATAGTATTTGTGTAATAATTGTTCATTGTTTTCACACACGAGTCTGATGTTGCATTTGTTTCCTTGCTAGGAAATGAAAACGCGGCGATTGGAGATCGAGTCGTGAAATTTTCTTTAGAGGGCTGAAAACGAAATTTTGCTATATGAGTAAAACCATTTTTTTGAACATACAAATAGTAAATAAACCTCGATAAGAAATAAGTTTGGTCTTTTCCCTTGAATTATTTCTTATCGAGGTTCCACTGTACCTATTATATGGAAGAGGAGGGGGGAGAGGAGGAGGAGGAGGAGGAGGAGGAGGAGGAGATAAAGATGGAAAGGAGAGAGGAATGGCGGGAAAGAATAGGAGGGAGGGAGAAAGTATGAGTTTAATTGGCGAGGTTTTTATTCGGGTAAAAAGTAAAAAAAAAAAAATATCAGATAATTATGACTATTATTACGAGTATTTTCAACTACCTATGTATGTAATCTCTTTCTCTCGTCCCTTCTTTATCTTTCCCTTTCCCTCCTTCCTCCTTGATTCTCTCCCTCTCTTTGTAATTTTTTTTTTCTCATTTGGCCTAGTCTTATTTTTTGTCTCTATTTGTCTTCTCTCTCCCTCCCTCATCAAAAAAATGTTCCTTTTCCCCCGACATCCACGGAATCAAAGTGTTGTTCTAATAGCGTAATTATTATGATTAGTTTTTAACATATTTTTTAGTTTTTTTTTTTCTCCATTTTTTTCTCAATATAGTTTGTTAATCTAATCCATAGGGAATTTTCAAAACGTGTGTTTTAGTTTTTCCGATTTTTCTTCTTAATCCGATCCATAGGAAATTTTCTACACTTGTCTGTGGTTTTTTTACTTTCTATTTTTTTTTCTTTTTTTTTCGATATTTCTTCTTAATCCATATCCATAGGAAATCTTCTATACGTGTGTAAATTTTCTATAGGTAGGTACCTACTAGTTTGGTTTATAAACCGGTCGATTTTATAGTCAATTTCTTTACGTTTTTACTACTGATTTTCGAATCTCTCTGATTTCTTCCTACTTTTTTATGATCTCTCTGATTTTTTTCTTTCCTTTTTCTACTTTTATTAACTCCTAAACTGTTTTTTTAACTCTTAAACTGATTGTTTATCTCCTAAACTGTTAGTTGCATACGTGTTTAATAGTTTCATGGTAATCTTGTTACAATGTCAATGGTTTTTGTGTGAAAAACAGGCGTAAATTGGGTTTCATATGTTTCAACTAAATCCATATACGTGTCCAATAGAGTTGCCGTGTTAACTCGCGTGTTCTATGTGTGACCTACCCCGTGACGTCCTGGAGAAAGTTGGAAATAAAATCAGTTGAATTGTATTGAAATTGTATTAGGCGGCTTTCACACTGAGGTAACACGTCGCAAGTATAGCAAGTTGCAAGATGCTACGTAGCATGCATCTTCAATGTCACATGTTGTTAGTTGTTACTCCAATGTGAAAGTTCATGTTTTTTTGAACAAGATTCAGGACGTAAGCAGTAGCATCTTACGACTACTTGCGACGTGTTACCTCAGTGTGAAAGCCGCCTTACAAAAGCGCATACTTTTTGTGTCATCCATGATAAATTTTCACTCTTTGTGTTTTTCGGTGCTTATCGGCTTTAAAATTGTCTAAATCTGAGATATCTCTCTCGGCAGTTTCGTTTCGGCAGTATAAACAGGGTATATTCTATTCTATTCTAAATCGGAGATATTACTTATGGTGTTATTTAGTAAGAGTTACATGTTTTAAAGGTTGTTTGCCTTTTTTTGTTGAGTGCTGAGTTGGCGTTGAAGTGTTTACATCAATTCTTTTCATTATTTCATTGTCAACAGACATTTCATTTTCATTTTGACTCAGTTTCTTACCTACATGTCAATCTTCTTCTGTATTCTAACCTACTCTGACCCCTTTCCAAGTACATATCCTATTTTCCTTCTTGTGTGTTTTCACTTTTTTTTCCAAATTTTAATTGCTTTTTTTAATCTCTTTATCCTCAATGTTATTGCTTTTTCTCTTCTTACGTACTCGAACTTTCTCTATCTTCTGAATTTCCATCTTCGTACCTTCTCACTCTCAGTCTTCAAACTTCTTTGCGAACTTTTCTTTCCTCTCCATGAAAACTTTCAAGATAGTCCGTTTTCCCTGTAGTTTCTTCTTCGTCTTGTTTTTCTCATATTCCTTGTTTTTCTTCATCATCTTCTCCTTCTTCCGCCTCTTTTCTTCTTCTTGTTTTCTTTCTCCTCCTTGTTCTTGTTCTTCTGCTTCATCTTTTTGTTTTCTTTCTTCTTCTTCCTTCTTTTTCTTCCAGTATAGGTACCATTTCTGTCGCGTACTTTAGAACCTAATATATCATCTTTTGTTTCCTTTTCTCTCTTCTTTGTTTTTATATATGGCCACATTATTCTTCATTCACACCACGTGATGTCTCACCTTGTATACAGTGTTCGGCCATGCCTTTTCCACAAGTTTGGCCATGCCTCGGGGTGAACTAGCGGGATTCCGGAGCGAAGCGACGGAATTCAGCTAGTCTCCCAATATGAATCATGAATATTTTATGAGGAAATTGAGATTTTCCATTTTTCAAAAGGGTTTTCCGGAGTTTTGCGGAAAACGGTTTGGGGTAAAGACAAACGGTTTTCACAGGATTGTTATACTTACCAAGAGCTATCCAAAACCGGTTTGGCCGGTAAAAATTTCTTCACCGTAAGCCCAGGAGGAGTGATTTCCTCAGGTCGGTAAATTAGACAGTCCCATATTATGATCAACAGGTAATAAATAAAATTAGATAATTAATAAATTAATTATGGAATACAGAGTACAATGATAGTGATTAGGTAATAAATGCAGTTACATTAAATCATTTACTATTCATATACATACATAGTTTCATAATAAACAATCATCCATTGAGAAAGCACGTAGTGTTATCTCGAGACTATGATATATGTACATAGTACATATTATTACTATACATAAGATTATTTACTACATAATAGTATACTATGTAACTATGTATGTATTATGTAGACATTGGGAAATGATTTTTCTCCTACATTTCGAATAGTGCCGGTGCTAGCCCTCTCTTTTGGCACGACACGTAATGACGCACTTAACGGACAGTAGGCACTGAATTTCTGAAAGCTTATTTTTCTTCGCTGTAAATTTTGTGAAGCACTCTTCTGGTAGACGTATTTGGCGAAGAGATTTTGAATTTGAAGTTACTCTTCCGTCCTCTCTCTCTCTCTCTCTCTCTCTCTCTCTCTCTCTCTCTCTCTCTCTCTCTCTCTCTCTCTCTCTCTCTCTCATAATCAGCTGTAGTGAGGCATTGGTATAGTTTTATTGTATAGCTATTCAGAGCTGATAAGTTATTTTAGTTTCTTATCAAGTTGTGTTACCTATTGGCTAATTGAAACATGGTTGAGTCATATAGTAGTTTTGTTATAGGTACCTAGTTGATGAAACGAAGTAAGTTTTGTTCTTTGTCATAGTTGTTGTCGTTCTTGTCTTTCTGTATAGCTATTCAGAGCTGATAAGTTATTTTAGTTTCTTATCAAGTTGTGTTACCTATTGGCTAATTGAAACATGGTTGAGTCATATGTATAGTTTTGTTATAGGTACCTAGTTGATGAAACGAAGTAAGTTTTGTTCTTTGTCATAGTTGTTGTTGTTCTTGTCTTTCTATTTATTCTCTCAGTGTCGGTTTCTGCCCAGTGTATTACCCCATTATTATTATTACCACCCCAATCTGTCCAAAATTTTTGATTTAGAGGGACACAGTTTTTCGCGCCATGTTACTACACCTAAATAAATAAATAACAGCCAAACAGTATAAAGAAACCGTGGTTAGTAAACCCTTAGTTAATGAATCCTTAGTTAATGAACCCTTAGTTAATGGACTGTTAACCCTTAACAAGAATAGTGTGAGTGATTTGTGATTAACCCGCGAGTGTTCCGGCAAGAGACAACCCTTTAGTGGCCGGTATATAAACAGGGCTCCGGCACAAAGCAAACCTAGAGTTCCGTCCCTCACCTCAAAATCGCCATGGTCAAATTCAAATTAAAGTCTCTGGAAAGTGTAAGTAATGATTATTAGTCCGTCCTTCCTTTATTATTATTTATCCACCAATAGATGGATCTATGTATGTAAGTATATATTTTTTTCAGGGTGTTTATAAGGACTTTCCCAAGGTCGATTTCTTGACATCGAGAACCGCTTGGAAAAAAAAAGGAAAAGGAAACGCCTCTCCGAGGCAACATTTTCCTAATGTTTAGGAAGGATTATTTTTTGTCGGTTGTGGCTTTCCCTTGTGGCCGCAACCGGCCGCACTTTTAAAAAACAAAAAGCTCTAAGAGGCAGATCATTGGTCACTTGATGGTCATTTGGTCACACAGACAAGATTGTCATTATGATCCTATATCTGATACGCTCCTGCCATATGAAAGGCATCTTTCCTATCCTACTGAACGTGCTTTGCAAAAGGAATATGGGATGGAAAGCATTATGGGAGAGTGGGAAGCAAAAAAATAAGCCATATGGAATGTAAAAGGCTTCTTATGAACCTCTACTTCCCTCTGTCCTGCCTGCTACCCTAATATTTTATAGAGTAACCTCCCTCCCTCCCTCCTCTAGTCCTGCCACCCTAATCCGTTATGATGAAAAAAATAGCCTTCTGGATTATAAAAACAGGATGTCCTGTTCCTGTGATATAGAGAAGAAGGGGGGTGGAGAAAGAAGAAAATAGAGAAAGAGGAGAAGTAATAGAAGAAGGAAGAGAGAAAAGATGATGAAGAAGAGAAGAGGGAGGGAATTAGAAGGAGAAGAAGATGAGATAAAGGGAGGGAAAAAATAAGGAGGAGGAAGAAGTGAAATAGAAGAGGAGAAGGAGGAAAGGGTGGAGAAAAAAGAAGAAGAGAATAGAGGAGAAGAAAGAAGAAAAAGGAAGAGATGGAGTGGGAGAAAAAGATAATAGGCAAAGGAGAGGAGGAGACGAAGAGAAAAAAGGAAGAGGTGGAAAGAGAAGAAATACCTGATGAGGTCAAGGAAGGAAGAAGAAGAAAGTCGGGAGAAAGAATATTAGGAGAGGAGGATAATGAAGATGATAAAGTATAGGGAGAAGGAGGTGAAAGAGAAGACCGTAAGGAGGAGAAGAAGAAGGAACAGAATGAAGAGAAGAAGAGGGAAGAGAAAAGGGAGGAAGATTTTTTCAAGCAGAAAAAAAGCTCTGAGTTCACACATAAGCCTTTTTTTTAATCTCAGGCATGTGGTTTTTAAATTAAACCTCTTCACAACCAGATGTCAAACTGACTATGGATTGAGGTTGTGGTTATACACAGGGTTAGGCTAGGCTAGGCTCGAAAAATAGAAGAAACAATAAAGGAAAATAGAAGGTAAAAAAATTATTCTTAAAAATCAGTAGGTAATTAGGTATTGGATTTTTTTCGTTTTTCAACTCTTTTTCAATCATAGACTTGTTTAAAGCCGGACTAGACCTGTGTATAACCAACCATCACAAACCACAACCTGCAGTTTTGATATTTACCTATGCATGCTGTTATTTGCTTTGAGATCGCGCGATCAATTCCCGCCCGAAGGCGAACTTTATCCTACAGATAAGGTTCGTTCTCGGAACGGTTGGCTTTCTCCTATCCTGTCCTTCTCTCTTTGATTTCGGGACTTTAGCATTTACAGTTTCTCTCTATCAGAGTAGTATGGAAGAGGGTGATAATATTAATAATTAAAAATTTATGAACGTTTATACATAGACGCCCTCTCTCTTTTTTTTATAATTTTTCTCTCCCTTCCTTCTCTTTCTCTCTCTCACTCTTTCAAATGAGTAGCTATGACATATAAATGCGCATAGCGACCGGTGCCAGCATGGTAGGTAAACATTGGATGTTAGCATTATTGAGATATTGGAAAAAATCCTACAATGTTGCAGTGAGCACCAAAGTTGTGATATAATGACACAAAGAAACTGCATTTACAATTACAATACCTCTTCCTATGAAGCTTTTTTGAATTTTTACTCAATCTATCATAATTTAATACTCTTTTCAGTTAAGAAGATCCTCTAGGAAAACTCGAAAAATCGTGAATCTCTCTCAAATTCCCCCTTCTAGAAAGACACTATTAGCTTCGACACTGACAACAATTTACGTATGAATAACCTAAACCTATACCTATATTGTGATGAGAGATGAGATGTGTGATGTATACCTATGTACCTAACCTATGTAGTGATGAGTTTACACATTTTCCATCAATTTCATCAAAAAAATGTTCCTTTTCCCCCGACATCCACGGAATCAAAGTGTTGTTCTAATAGCGTAATTATTATGATTAGTTTTTAACATACTTTTTTAGTTTTTTTTCTCCATTTTTTTCTCAATATAGTTTGTTAATCTAATCCATAGGGAATTTTCTAAACGTGTGTTTTAGTTTTTCCGATTTTTCTTCTTAATCCAATCAGGAATATGGGATGGAAAGCATTATGGGAGAGTGGGAAGCAAAAAAATAA
Organism: Diaphorina citri; assembly: GCF_000475195.1. NCBI lineage: Eukaryota > Metazoa > Arthropoda > Insecta > Hemiptera > Psyllidae > Diaphorina > Diaphorina citri. Next base: position 75,433 of record NW_007378548.1, on the reverse strand, counting down.
GCCATATGGAATGTAAAAGGCTTCTTATGAACCTCTACCTCCCTCTGTCCTGCCTGCTACCCTAATACTTTATGGAGTAACCTCCCTCCCTCCTCTAGTCCTGCTACCCTAATCCGTTATGATGAAAAAAATAGCCTTCTGGATTATAAAAACAGGATGTCCTGTTCCTGTGATATAGAGAAGAAGGGGGGTGGAGAAAAAAGAAAATAGAGAAAGAGGAGGAGTAATAGAAGAAGGAAGAGAGAAAAGATGATGAGGAAGAAGAGGAGAGGGAAGGGATTAGAAGGAGAAGAAGATGAGATAAAGGGAGGGAAAAAATAAGGAGGAGGAAGAAGTGAAAGAGAAGAGGAGGAGAAGGAGGAAGAGGAGGAGAAGGAGAAGAAGGAAGAGAAGGAGAATAAGGAAGGGGTGGAGAAAAAAGAAGAAGAGAATGGAGGAGGAGGAGAAGAAAAAGGAAGAGGTGGAAAGAGAAGAAATACCTGATGAGGTCAAGGAAGGAAGAAGAAGAAAGTCGGGAGAAAGAATAGGAGAGGAGGATAATGAAGATGATAAAGTATAGGGAGAAGGAGGTGAAAGAGAAGACCTTAAGGAGAAGAAAAAGGAGGAGGAGGTGAAAGAGAAGACCTTAAGGAGAAGGAGGTGAAAGAGAAGACCTTAAGGAGAAGAAGGAGAAGGAACAGAATGAAGAGAAGAAGTGGGAAGAGAAAATGGAGGAAGGTTTTTTTCAAGCAGAAAAAAAGCTCTGAGTTCACACATAAGCCTTTTTTTTAATCTCAGGCATGTGGTTTTTAAATTAAACCTCTTCACAACCAGAGGTCAAACTGACTATGTATTGAGGTTGTGGTTATACACAGGGTTAGGCTAGGCTAGGCTCGAAAAATAGAAGAAACAATAAAAGAAAATAGAAAGTAAAAAATGATTCTTAAAAATCAGTAGGTAATTATTGGATTTTTTTTCGTTTTTCAACTCTTTTTCAATCATAGACTTGTTTAAAGCCGGACTAGACTTGTGTATAACCAACCATCACAAACCACAACCTGCAGTATTGATATTTACCTATGCATGCTGTTATTTGCTTTGAGATCGCGCGATCAATTCCCACCCGAGGGCGAACTTTATCCTACAGATAAGGTTCGTTCTCGGAACGGTTGGCTTTCTCCTATCCTGTCCTTCTCTCTTTAATTTCGGGACTTTAGCATTTACAGCTCCTCCTATCAGAGTAGTATGGAAGAGGGTGATAATAATAATTAAAAATTTATGAACGTTTATACATAGACTCCCTCTCTCTTTTTTTATAATTTTTCTCTCCCTTCCTTCTCTTTCTCTCTCCCTCTCTCTCTCTCTCTTATCTATCTATTTTTTTCTATCTCTCTCCATCTCTCGCTTCCTTCACTCTCTCTCTCTCTCTATCTTTTTCTATCTCTCTCTTCCTTCCTTCCTCCCTCCCTCCCTTTAACGTGCCTTCCATCTCTGTTCTTTCTCTTCTATGATTTTATCCATCTCTCTCTTTCTATCTATATTAATATCTCCTCTCTCTCTCTCTCTCTCTTCCTCCTTCCATCTGTTTCTTTTTCTTTCTCCTATACCTAATTATTATATCCGTCTCTCTCTCTTTTTTTCTATCCATATTTCTCTTTTCTCCCTCTCTCCCCCTCCTCTTCCTCCCCATTCCTCTATTCATCTAAGCGTCCCTAAGAGAGAAGGAAGACAGGATAGGAGAAAGCCAGTTATCTCTCTCCATCTCTCGCTTCCTTCCTTCCCTCTCTCTCTATCTTTTTCTATCTCTCTATTCCTTCCTTCCTCCCTCCCTCCCTCCCTCCCTCCCTCCCTTTAACGTGCCTTCCATCTCTGTTCTTTCTCTTCTATGATTTTATCCATCTCTCTCTTTCTATCCATATTTCTCTTTTCTCCCCCTCTCCCCCTCCTCTTCCTCCCCATTCCTCTATTCATTTAAGCGTCCCTAAGAGAGAAGGAAGACAGGATAGGAGAAAGCCAGCCGTTCCGAGAACGAACCTTATCCGTTTAGTATAAAGTTCACCCCGGGCGGGAATCGAACCCGTGACCTAGCGCTTACAAGGCAGACCCTCCAAACTAGCTTGCTGTCAAGAGGTTTTCTTTACCAGCCAATCAGTTGGTTCTGTCAAATTTTCCAGTTTCCACGTTCAGTTTCCGTGTTTATTCAATCTTTTGAGGGAAGAAAATTTCATTTTCATAGCGGAAAATTTTATTTTCGGTATTTCTTACAAATGAACTAGCTTGGCTGTCAAGAGGTTTTCTTTACCAGCCAATCAGTTGTTCTGTCAAATTTTCCAGTTTCCACGTTCAGTTTCCGTGTTTCTTCAATCTTTTGAGGGAAGAAAATTTCATTTTCATGGCGGAAAATTTTATTTTCGGTATTTCTTAAAAATTATATCAAAAAGATTGTACTTTTTAAAATAATAAATCATTTTACGATTAAGTACAAATTCTAGAAAACCTAGATGAAGTGTTTCGATCCAATAGGATTTTTAAGACAATGCTTTCGAAGGGTAAGAATAAAATGATGGTAAGAATAAAACAAGCGTACTTACATCTTTGGGTAACATAATAGAACCAGTCCGGTCGGAACAAGTGTGCAGCTTGTACATAAGGAATATACATAGGACTAATACTTACATCTTTGGGTAACATAATAGAACCAGTCCGGTCGGAACAAGTGTGCAGCTTGTACATAAGGAATATACATGAGACTAATACTTACATCTTTGGGTAACATAATAGAACCAGTCCGGTCGGAACAAGTGTGCAGCTTGTACATAAGGAATATACATAAGACTAATACTTACATCTTTGGGTAACATAATAGAATAGTGACAGACACCGAAGCGAATACAATAGTCCGTCCCTTATACCTTTTTATTACTATTGTAATAGTAAAGGGAGGACGGACTAATGAACACCCCACATCGCTCGATCTATTTGGCCCCCAAGCCCGTTTCACCCGTTCTTGAGTTATCGAGTGATGATAATTAACAGACTGTTGAGTGAAAGGTGTACCACTAGGCGAGGTTAACGCCGGAAGCGTTCTCTACCACCTAACCCTTACAGCTCTATTATTATGACTGCTAAAGTTTCGAAACGAAAGCGGAAAGAGAAGCAGTTACAGTACCCTCTATCAAACCTCTTTAAAAAAAATCCAACTTGTGTCTCTTTTACTTCTTCTAATCTTGATGTTTCTCTACTTAACTATTATTGAATTGTAAAACTTAAAATCAAGTGTTAATATTCTTAATAGTTATTGAAAGTTTTAGCAAATTATAATTTCTCTGTTTCTTATGTGTTTCACAGGTCAGCAACGACATTGGCAGAATGAACCGTGGTACGAGACGAACTGTTTTCCTGACTGTGATATTAGTCTTATGTATATTCCTTATGTACAAGCTGCACACTTGTTCCGACCGGACTGGTTCTATTATGTTACCCAAAGATGTAAGTATTAGTCCTATGTATATTCCTTATGTACAAGCTGCACACTTGTTCCGACCGGACTGGTTCTATTATGTTACCCAAAGATGTAAGTATTAGTCCTATGTATATTCCTTATGTACAAGCTGCACACTTGTTCCGACCGGACTGGTTCTATTATGTTACCCAAAGATGTAAGTATTAGTCCTATGTATATTCCTTATGTACAAGCTGCACACTTGTTCCGACCGGACTGGTTCTATTATGTTACCCAAAGATGTAAGTATTAGTCCTATGTATATTCCTTATGTACAAGCTGCACACTTGTTCCGACCGGACTGGTTCTATTATGTTACCCAAAGATGTAAGTATTAGTCCTATGTATATTCCTTATGTACAAGCTGCACACTTGTTCCGACCGGACTGGTTCTATTATGTTACCCAAAGATGTAAGTATTAGTCCTATGTATATTCCTTATGTACAAGCTGCACACTTGTTCCGACCGGACTGGTTCTATTATGTTACCCAAAGATGTAAGTATTAGTCCTATGTATATTCCTTATGTACAAGCTGCACACTTGTTCCGACCGGACTGGTTCTATTATGTTACCCAAAGATGTAAGTATTAGTCCTATGTATATTCCTTATGTACAAGCTGCACACTTGTTCCGACCGGACTGGTTCTATTATGTTACCCAAAGATGTAAGTATTAGTCCTATGTATATTCCTTATGTACAAGCTGCACACTTGTTCCGACCGGACTGGTTCTATTATGTTACCCAAAGATGTAAGTATTAGTCCTATGTATATTCCTTATGTACAAGCTGCACACTTGTTCCGACCGGACTGGTTCTATTATGTTACCCAAAGATGTAAGTATTAGTCCTATGTATATTCCTTATGTACAAGCTGCACACTTGTTCCGACCGGACTGGTTCTATTATGTTACCCAAAGATGTAAGTATTAGTCCTATGTATATTCCTTATGTACAAGCTGCACACTTGTTCCGACCGGACTGGTTCTATTATGTTACCCAAAGATGTAAGTATTAGTCCTATGTATATTCCTTATGTACAAGCTGCACACTTGTTCCGACCGGACTGGTTCTATTATGTTACCCAAAGATGTAAGTATTAGTCCTATGTATATTCCTTATGTACAAGCTGCACACTTGTTCCGACCGGACTGGTTCTATTATGTTACCCAAAGATGTAAGTATTAGTCCTATGTATATTCCTTATGTACAAGCTGCACACTTGTTCCGACCGGACTGGTTCTATTATGTTACCCAAAGATGTAAGTATTAGTCCTATGTATATTCCTTATGAGGATAAAATTCCATACCTCGGCTGGGATCGAACCCACGCCCTCCTGATTACCAGGCGAGCGTCTTGACCACTACGCTGTTTTCAACTGTTTGTTTTATTATTCAACTGTTTGTTTGAATAGAATAGAATATACCTTGTTTATCCTGCCCGAATAGGACTGAAATCTCTAAAAAAAAAGTCCCTTTATCCCAGCAGTCTGAACAAGGTCTCGGATATTTGATGGATTATTAAATAATGCACATACAATTTTAGTTTGCATTTTGATCTGGTCTTTCTTTGTAATAATAACCACTAGACGAGATTAACGTATCTCTGGCGTTCTCTACCACCTGCCAGGCTAGTGGAGGGTAGAGTGTCTGCCTTGTTAGCGCCAAGTTGCGAGTTTGATTCCCGCCCGATGCGGACTTTATGCTAAATAGATACGGTTCGTTCTCAGAACGGTTGGCTCTCTCCTATCCAGTATTGTCATTATTCGAGAATTGAGCTATACTTAATATTAATACCAGGAAAAGCCCCTGGCCTAAGCAGGTTTAACATAAAACCTTATATAAATTGTAAAAAAAAAGTTGATGAAAATATTAAATTTCAAAAATTCCGTTCTCTTCCTTCCTACCTCTCTCCTTCCTCTCCCCCCCTCTCTCTCTCTCTCTCTCTCTCTCTCTCTCTCTCTCTCTCTCTCTCTCTCTCTCTCTCTCTCTTTCTATTTTTCCTCTAGCATTCTTTCTTCTTTCATTTTATTAAAATTGTACCCAACTTTAAAATCAACAAGATTGGAAATTCTCTCTCTCTCTCTCTCTCTCTCTCTCTCTCTCTCTTCTTTTACAGGAAGTTGAATTCTTTGTTTTCAAAGTAAGTTTTTTCATATCTATCTTGTTTTCTTATTTTTTTATTAAAAAAGTATGAAGGAGAAAAATTAAAAAGAAAAGCACAAGGTAAAAAAAAATGAAAGGAGAAAGAGAGGGGGGAAGGAGAGAGAGAGAGAGGAAAAAAATCCCACTTCATGAGGAACCACAGACATCGAAAAATAAAACATCGATGTTCGATGTTTCCATCGAAAGAAAAACATCGATGTCGATGTCCCAACCCTACTTGGAAGGGACTGACAAGGAACACCGACCCTATTTAAATAGCGAAAGGCTAGGAACAAGGAAGATTCATAACTAAAATTCCAGCATACAAACGTTGTGTAGGTACAAATTTGGTGTTGTACTGGTGTAGTTTATAGCACTGAGGACTGCGGATTTGAACTATCTGGAGGTTGGTGGTTCGCGTCCAAGTCAAGTGATAAAATTTAGCGTAGTTTATCAATCGTCGAACGACATTTGTGACAACCATTAATGGTTAATACTATTAAAATTCGTTTTTTTTACTAAATTTATTGACAAATGAGTGAATAGTGACACTTTTAATGTTATTAACATTAATGTTACTGACAATTGTGTGTGTTCTCCTTGCAGACCTACATAGTTTCCAAGGACGCCCACGTGTATCGCTACGATCGCTTCATGCCGCTCATATTCATAGGCGGCGTGCCCCGGTCCGGTACGACGCTAATGCGCGCCATGTTGGACGCGCATCCGGACGTGCGGTGCGGTCAGGAGACGCGGATTATACCGCGGATATTGCAGATGCGGCAACACTGGATCCGATCCCAGAAGGAGTCGTTGAAAGAGAGAGAGAGAGAGAGAGAGAGAGAGAGAAAGAGAGAGAGAGAGAGAGAAAGAGAGAGAGAGAGAAGGGGAAAAGAGGAACAAACAGAGAGAGAGAGAGAGAAAGGAAAGAAGTAAATCAAAAAGTAAAGAAGTTTGCGAAAGGAAACTTTAGGGATGTTCCGATCCCAGAAGGAGTCGCTAAGATTGGAGGAGGCGGGAGTCAACGCTCAGGTATGACTTTTTCTATGTTATTAGCCAGCCTAGTTAGCTTGATTGACAGCACGTCTGCCTTATAAGCGCTAGGCCGCGGGTTCGATTCCCGCCCGGGGCGGCTTTATCCGGAAGGGATATGGGTTTTCTCGAAACAGCTTCCTTTTTTCTATCCTGCCTTCCTTCTCTCTTTGATTTTGGGACGATGAGACCTTAGCAGTTACAGTTTCCTCTGTCAAACCTCTTTTATTAGGGATGTGGGGGGATTACCTTTGGTAGTTATGGCCAAACATACAAACAATCAACAAACAAACAAATAAAACAGTTAAGTAACAGACAAACAAACCAAAGAACATTTAACAAACAGACAAACAATTTACAAATTAACAGACAAACATACCAAATTCAAATTTGTCGTATTGAAACTTGGTATATATTTTTTTTCGCGGTGGTGCTTCATCATTTTATTGATATTATCATAAAAAAAAAGAAACATCTCCAGAAAACACCACACTAGGGAACCCCTGCTCCATCTTCCAAGTTCAAACTTCTGGCCTTGTACCGGGTCCCTCGCATCAACTTGGTAGATATTCACTTGAATGCAGAGAGTAATCCTAAAACGAAAATGGGAACAGTAAGAAAAAGGTAGGGAGGTTGATATGGTGGAAAAATCAAAGAAAAGGGAGGGAAGTGGAGAGGAAACGAAAGGAGTGTTCAAAAACGAAAAAGTGAAAGGTATAAAAAGGGAATGAAGAAGATAGAATGACTGACATTATCTTACGAGTATGCTTAGAGGAAGAAAAGAAGAAGGGAAAAGTATAAAAAAAAAACAACTGAACTTTCAGACAAAAATAAAAAAGCGGCGAAAGTTGCGAGATTCCAGAATTAACAGAAACGAAATTAGAACTTTGTGGTGTGGTGGGAAGTGAAAAATAAAAGAACGAAAAAAGCGAAAATAAAAGAATGGAAAAAAAAGTAAAAAGTTGAAAGTAAAAATCATAAAAAAAAGAGAACAGTCAAAGTTTTAATGACCTCAGTGATGTTAATCAAATCAGAGTAGGGCACCTGGCCCATCAGAGCAGGTATGCTTAGACCAGCCACTCACTTAGACCTGACGACAGGTACACCTGACAGTGTGTGTGCTCGTTCGGTACACCTGATAGTGAGTATGCCCATCAGGTGTCAGGTGTACCTGATCAGTTGTACCTGTCAGGTCTACCTGATAGTGAGTGAGCTCATCAGGTGTCAGGTATACCTGATCAGGTATACCTGATCAGTTGTATCTGTCAGGTCTACCTGATAGTGAGTATGCTCATCAGGTGTCAGGTATACCTGATCAGGTGTACCTGTCAGGTCTACCTGATCAGGTGTACCTGTCAGGTCTACCTGATAGTGAGTGGCTTTAAATAGGAAGTAAAAGCCCTAGGACGGAGTTTGTCAGATTTCTTGAAAAAAAGCTGCTCTTAGCCTTCGGTATGTAGGTAGCTTGGAGAAACTGTTATAGCTAGTATACCCGTCTGATTTTAAATGTGGTGCCCTATAACCTCGTAAGGTTGAGAAGAAAACTTTTTTGATATGAATATCTTTCAACTTTCTCCTCCTCTCTCCTCCTTCTTCTTCTCCCCTTCTTCTTCTTACTTTTCCTCCTCCTCCTTCTCCTCTTTCTCTTCCTCCTTCTCCTCCTCCTTCTCCTCTTTCTCTTCCTCCTTCCCCTTCTCCTCCTCCTTCTCCTCCTTCTCCTCCTCTCCCTCCTTCCCCTCCTCTTCCTCCTTCTCCTCCTCCTTCTCTTTCTCCTTACTTCTCCTTTTTCTCCAATCTACCATCCTCTTCGTCCACCTTTTCCCTTCCTTCTCTTTTCTCCTCAGGCCTCTTTTCCTCTTTCCTTCTCTTCTTCTTCCTCCTCCTTCTCCCTCTTCTTTTATCTCCTCCTTCTCTTACCTTTGAACTGCCTACTCCCCCTTTATGGGAAGTAAAAGCCCTAGGACGGAGTTTGTCAGATTTCTTGAAAAAAAGCTGCTCTTAGCCTTCGGTATGTAGGTAGCTTGTACAAAGCAGGGAGAAACTGTTATTAAGGAGCGCTAGGAGCGCGGTAGCGCTCCGCCCCGCCAAGTCAAGAAAGTTTGACCGCGTAGCTAGTATACCCGTCTGATTTTAAATGTGGTGCCCTATAACCTAAGGTTGAGAAGAAAACTTTTTTGATATGAATATCTTTCAACTTTCTCCTCCTTCTCTCCCCTTCTTCGTCTTCTTACTCTCTCACCTTCTCCTCTTCCTCTCTCCTTCTTTTTCCTCTGCTTTTCTCCTCTTCTCTTTCCTCATTCCACTTCCTCTACCTTCTCATTCTCCTTCATCTCATTTTCTCCTATTTTACATCTTCCTCTACCAGTCTACCTTCTCCCTCCTTTTCTCCTCTTTATCTTTTCTCCTCAGGCCTCTTTTCCTATTTCCAAACTTATTCCCTTTTCTTTCTCCTCTTCTTCTTCCTCCTTTTCCATCTTCTCTCCTCCTTCCCTTACCTTTGAACCACCTACTCCCATTTTTGTCGGTAAAAAAAAACCTGGGGCAGATAATAGATCAGTTGCGCTTACTTGAGTGGACCAACGGAATTTTTCTTTTCCTTCTACGACTTCTAGATACCGAGATAAATCGATTTAAAAAATACCGGTAAATCGATAATGTCATGATTCATGACTCCCGCTTCGTTTGTTTGTGCGCAAGCGTTTCTGCGCATTTTGACGTGAAATCTGACTCTTCGAACTTTTTCATTAGAACGGCAATATTAAAAATTGAATTTTCAACCTTTTAAAGTTACTTTTTCGGAGTTTTGACCTCAGATTTGGATTTTTCACAACTTTTTACGTAGGAATCAACCTTTTATTAATAATATTTTCCCAATTGCAACTCATCCATTCATACTTTCATTTTCAATTTTTTCCCCCCAATGAGAGGTGTACCATTTTACCTAGAAACTATTACTATATTTGTTCGCAATTTCCACTGCTATCTACTTATTTATATGTAAAAGGGTTAACTCTATGAAATCGCTTTGCGAAAAGAGCTTTCTTGTGTAAACAGGGCAGCTCTCTCTCTCTCTCTCTCTCTCTCTCTTCCTCTTCTCTCTCCTCCTCCCTCTCTTTCTCTCTCTCTCTCTCTCTCTTCCTCTTCTCTCTCCTCCTCCCTCTTCTCTCTCCTCCTCCCTCTCTCTCTCTCTCTCTTCCTCTTCTCTCTCCTCCTCCTCCTTCTCTTTCTCTCTCTCTCTTTATTTTTTTACCCCATTTCTCTCTCCCTCCTCCCCTCTTTTGTACTCCTTTGCAAAAAAAAAAAAACAATCAAATCCACTCTAAATTTAAAGAAACCTGAGAACCCCATTGTGTTTGTTTGGTTATTTTTCTGAAAAAAGCTCGGAACTCTAAATTTATCTAAATTGAACTCCCCTATTGTTTAGAATTACCTATTGTTTTAGCACTGGCGCACTTAATTAAAGATAATAATAGAATTAAGATATCCTTTTTCTTCCTCCACTAATGGAAAATTAAAGCTAAGTGCTATGAGTACTGCTGATTTCACTGTAGTCTCTGAATAGGGAATAGAATAGAATAGAATAGAATAGAATGGAATATAATAGAATAAATTAGAATGGAATGGAATAGATTGTAGGAAATTTGAGAGGAGAATTAGGGAAAAATAAACAAATAATTTGTTTTTATTGAAGGAAGAGGAAGAAAGAGAGAGAGAGAGAGAGAGAGAGAGAGAGTTAGTGAACGAGTGAGAAAGAGAAGGATCTACTCGTACATATCTCTTCTTAGTCTTGTTTTGAATGTTTTCTTTTTCCATTTCCTTTTTTTTTAGTTTTTTCTTCTATTTTCATCTCATACTTCCTTGAATTTCTCCTCTAGTCTCTCTCTCTCTCTCTCTCTCTCTCTCTCTCTCTCTCTCTCTCTCTCTCTCTCTCTCTCGCTCTCTCTCTCTCTCTCCCTTTCTCTCTCTCCCTCCCTCCCTCATTTTTACATCTTTTTCAATTTTCTTCTTTTATCTCTTGATGTGAAATGATATGTTACAATGTGAATGGAATAAATAAAAATAACTTTTCTCTCTCTCTCTCCCTCTTTCTTAGTTTGATTTTTTACTTTGCATCATGGGAAAATTGGTGTAAAAGAGATTCAAAGGCCTTTTCTCTCTATCTTCCTCCCTCCCCTCTTTTCCCCTAAAGTCTTCTTATTCTCTCCTTCCTTTTCCTCTTCCTCTTTTTCTCGTCTTTCTCCTCCTCCTCCTCCTCTTCTTCCTCCTCCTCTTCTTCCTCCTCCTCTTCCTCCTCCTCTTCCTCCTCCTCTTCCTCTTCCTCCTCCTCCTCCTCTTCTCTTTCCGTCTTCTTCTCTTTCTCCTCTTAACACCTCTGCTCTTTTTCTCAGGCTCTGGGGAAAAGAAATGGTACCTATGATATACCTATACAAACACAAATTTATGCATCATAAAAGTAGGAAGAGGAAGGAACTAAAAAGGAAGGAGGAGAGGAGGAAAAGAAGAAAGAGGGAAGGAAATTTCAATATTTTTAGAATGATTGATGATTTTGATAACGTTATTTGTGAATATATTTCCTTATCATAACGGATATGGATGATACACGCATGGGACGTGAATGGATTATGGGAAAAAGAATGTGGGTGGAAAAGATAAAAGAAGAAAGAAAGGTAATTTAGAATTTAGTTTAAAGAAAAAGCTTTGAAGCTGAAAATTTTCAAGTGAGTTGAAATTTTTAAATATGTTATAAAATTATTTAATTAAATTTAACTTCCACTCCATTGGCTTGAGACTTGATTGTGTGTCCAAAATAACATCAAAATTTGCGTCGCCTTGAAAATAACACCAAATTTACGTGGTCTATGCTTGAAAAATTATTTAAAATTATTTTATATTTCAGTTCCTTTTTACTTTATATCTTTGGGTAATTTTTGAAGTTGTATTAAATTTTAACCTCATATGACTAATGTTCTCATTCTTCACATTCATTTGTACGAGAAATGGAACAATTCAATCAGATATACCGCCCGGGGCGGATTTTATCCTGATGGGATTATGTTCGTTCTCGGAACGGCTGGCTTTCTCCTATCCAGTCTTCCTTCTCTCTTCGATTTCGAGACAATGAGACCTTAGCAGTTACAGTTCCCACTATCAAACCTCTTTTCTTTAACTTATATTTGCCTTTTTTCCGCAGGTGATCAACGCCGCAATCGCGGCATTCTGTCTGGAGGTGATAGCGAGGCACGGGGAGCCGGCAGAGCGGCTATGTAATAAAGATCCGCTTACACTCAAATCTGCCGACTATCTATCCGAGATATTTCCCTTTGCCAAGTTCATCTTCATGGTACGAGATGGCCGGGCTACCGTACATTCCATTATATCCAGGAAGGTGAGTTGGATTTGTAGTTGAGAGATTGGGGGTTCGAGTCTCCATCGCGACTTGCCATTTTTTTTTTTTTTTTTGTACATAGTTGTTATTTGTTGAAGTTATGAATGATTATGAAGTGAGCTTAGAATTTAGAATTTATTTTCATTGCACATATTACCTATGTATCTACGAATATTTCAATAAAACTGGGAAATTTTCTGCCTGTGTTCCGGGCTCTGTCCACACATAGTCAATTGACGACGACCGTCGACTGACTGCGACAACCTAGAGTCACCTCTTCACCTCGTCGATCGACAGGGTTTACTATGTGTTGACACAACCAAATGGGAAAGTCCTTGAGTTTTGTGTTCTACCTGACCCTTCCCTATTTCAGGTCACAATCACGGGGTTCGATCTGGAGTCGTACCGGCAATGTTTGAAGAAGTGGAACGAGGCCATTTCCATCATGTATATAACTCATGTACTGTACATACTTTAGCACTGGAAGGGTGTCATGTTATTGGTTTCAAATGAAATCCAAAATTTCAAGATCTTGTGCAATTTTGGAGGTTTTTCCCCAACAGTACTCTCAACGCTTCGATTCATTTCTAAAGGATTCAATTGCTTTTCAGGAATTTTTCTCCAGCAGTACTTTTAACTTTCAACACTTATAACTCATGTACTGGACATACTTTAGCACTGGAAGGGTGTCATGTTATTGGTTTCAAATGAAATCCAAAATTTCAAGATCTTGTGCAGTTTTGGAGGTTTTTCCCCAACAGTACTCTCAACGCTTCGGTTCTTTTCTAAAGGAATCAATTGCTTTTCAGGAAGTTTTCTCCAGCAGTACTTTCAACACTCAAGTTCTTTTCTAAAGGTCTGAATTGCTTTCCTCTCTTTCAGATGAAGCTGACCGCACCAAACTGTGCGGCGTGCCCAAGCCCGTGTGTCTGTGCAGTAAGGTCTCCGAACCCGATGACGCGTGCAAGTCCATCGCCAACGCTCTGGGCGCCACCAACCCGAAATGCTCCGAACTGCAGGTCTGTGAGGTGACGTACAAGGGCAAACAGGTGTCCATCAGCAACAACACCGTCAACGTGTCAGCGACACCAAAATGCTCTTGCGACACCAACGGACTGACCGCCTTCTGCAAATCACACTGAAATTCCTGGAAAACCCCAAATCGAAATTCTTGGACTCCATCAGCAACAACACCGTCAACGTGTCAGCGACACCAAAATGCTCTTGCGACACCAACGGACTGACCGCCTTCTGCAAATCACACTAAAATTCCTGGAAAACCCCAAATCGAAATTCTTGGAAACCCCAAATCGAACCTGGAATCCGAATCCCTTGAAAATCGTTTGGAAACCTCAATCAAAATTGAAAAATTAGAATTCTTAAATAATAAATACTCTAAATAGTAGTTGAAAGTGTAGTTCTTTCAAATAGTAGTTGAAAGAATCCCTTGAAAATCGTTTGAAAACCTCAATCAAAATTGAAAAATTAGAATTCCTAAATAATAAATACTCTAAATAGTAGTTGAAAGTGTAAATTGCTACGTGAAAATTTCCGAGGTGGAAACGAGGTTAGACAATGTCAGACCGCTCTAATATGAACCACCAATCAGAATTGGGGATATTTTTACGTGGCAGTAGAGACACTGCCTAAAAAAAAAAAAAACATTATTGGCTGTTAAAATATTATAGTATTTTTCCTTTATAAAAAATTGTCGTCACCAAAAAATACTTCATGAGCGTTATTTAGAAGTCTAGGTGATTTTTCTCCAAAATTGTGGCGTGATTTGGAAGAAGTTGCAAAAACATAGTTTCGAGATAATCGCGTTTGAAGTTTTGATTTTCAAATGGCCACAATGTTACAGGATTCACGAAATTAGCCATAACATGTCGAAAAGAGATAGAAAATAGATTGAACATGACTGTGAAAGAACAGTCATGTTCAAAACGAAAATTTCCATCCAAAAAGGTAGACTACTGAAAAGGGCGTAAGTGACGTTACGTCCCTTTTCCATTGGATAACCAAAGCAACAAGATGCGTTTCCTTACCGTAATGGTTAGTCCTAGACCCGTCTTAATCTGAACCTCGTGTTGCCTCTTGTGGTGGAGACAAATAATAAATTTTCAAATTTCAGAATGTTTTCAAACTGAAATAGAATGAATTCGGGTATATTTAGAGATATGTAAACGACTTCTAGAGATGAAATTTGAAACACGTGCAACACAAGATTAATGATTTGTCGCGTCCTATGGGATATGGGGAGGCCGTTGACAGAGAAATAAGAAAACAAACAGGCACGTAAATAATACACTCGAGAGAGAACAATTTGGGACAGTTGGAATTTCCATTCTTTTATTCTGACAAGTTTTTTTTTCTGGATGAATTTTAATAAATTTTTTTTTTTGGTTAAATTTTTATATTTTCTTTTTTTTTTTTTTTTTTTTTTTTTTTTAGCTAAATTCCCTTTCGGGGTGAGCTATTCATTTCTAACGAAAGTCACAAATTTGGGTCGGGGTTGTGTTTTTGGGTCTTTTGGATCACTAGGAAGCTATTTGCCATGAGAACTCATTTTTGGTTTGATTTGACGAGGCGACGGACGGGAAGTCACAAAGATCAAATCCCATGTTCTTGTCTTCAAGATACTGTCTTTGATTTTTTAGTTGGCCCGATCCCCGATTTTCAATTGAAATATTGTTGATATTATTTGTAATCTCTTCTTCCAAATAAAAGACAATTCATATGTTCAATAAACTCCATATGTGCAATATTAAACTGTTGAGATAATGGGACTACATGTCCTAATTCGACAGTCTAAATAAAGCACTAATATCTAATATCATATGTGTATAATTACAATCGTCGCCACTATTGTAATAAATTATACACATATGGAGTTTATTGAACATATGAATTGTCTTTTATTTGGAAGAAGAGATTACAAATAATATCAACAATATTTCAATTGAAAATCGGGGATCGGGCCAACTAAAAAATCAAAGACAGTATCTTGAAGACAAGAACATGGGATTTGATCTTTGTGACTTCCCGTCCGTCGCCTCGTCAAATCAAACCAAAAATGAGTTCTCATGGCAAATAGCTTCCTAGTGATCCAAAAGACCCAAAAACACAACCCCGACCCAAATTTGTGACTTTCGTTAGAAATGAATAGCTGCAGCCCAAACACCGACAATTATGGTAACCCTAACGGCAGTACACCTAGTGGAACTGGCATCACCACCCCAGGATCTGGCAGCTCACCAAACGGAACCGGCAACACTAGCCCAGGAACTGGCAGCCCAAACACCGACAGTTATGGTAGCCCTAGCGGGAACACACCAAGTGGAACCGGCATCACCACCCCAGGATCTGGCAGCACACCAAACGGAACCGGCAACACTAGCCCAGGAACTGGCAGCCCAAACACCGACAACTATGGTAACCCTAACGGCAGTACACCTAGTGGAACTGGCATCACCACCCCAGGATCTGGCAGCTCACCAAACGGAACCGGCAACACTAGCCCAGGAACTGGCAGCCCAAATACCGACAACAGCTATGGTAACCCTAACGGCAGCACACCATCTGGATCTGGAAACACAACCCCAGGATCTGGCAGCACACCAAACGGAACCGGTAACACAACTCCATCCGGAAACTCGCCCCTAGCGGGAACACACCAAGTGGAACCGGCATCACCACCCCAGGATCTGCCAGCTCACCAAGTGGTACCGGTAACACAACTCCATCCGGAAACGCACCTAATGTAACTGGCAGCCCAAATACCGACAACAGCTATGGTAACCCTAACGGCAGCACAGCTTCTGGAACTGGCATCACCACCCCAGGATCTGCCAGCTCACCAAGTGGTACCGGTAACACAACTCCATCCGGAAACGCACCTAATGGAACTAGAAGCCCAAACACCGACAATTATGGTAACCCTAACGGCAGTACACCTAGTGGAACTGGCATCACCACCCCAGGATCTGGCAGCTCACCAAACGGAACCGGCAACACTAGCCCAGGAACTGGCAGCCCAAATACCGACAACAGCTATGGTAACCCTAACGGCAGCACACCATCTGGATCTGGAAACACAACCCCAGGAAGCGGAAGCTCACCCAATAGCACCGGCAACACAACTCTTTGTGGTTATAATTTAATACTTGAATTTTTATTTATTTTTATAACTGAGAATTTTTCACTATTTTCTTATGCAATATTATTGCACACCTATTAGACCATAAAAGGAATATTCCTACCAAATTTCAGCTTTCTAGGTGTTGTGGTTCAGGAGATTTTAGGCCACAAATAATAACAATATACGTATGTAATAAATAGTATTTCTTCCGGATGGGTGACCATCTGGAAAATCGCGTACTGCTGGGTTTTGTCGGTCCGGTCCCACTCAGCGATCTATCGACGAGGTAACTCTATGTTATTGAGGCAGATATGTGTGGACACTGTGGACACAGCTTTAGGAAGATTATCTTGTTCCCTACTCTTATTAGCAAGACGCGAACATAATCTTATCAAGAGTTTACCGTTCCATCACCACGGTACTAACTGTTCCATCACCACAGGTAACGAAATCCTTATTTACATACCCCGCCCAGCTTGGATATAGGTAATCATATGCAGATGGGTATAAAATAAACACATCTATGCATCAAATATGCATAGAATATGCAAAGCAGACTACAAATCAAATCTGGGTGCCATAAATGTAGAAAAATGAGGTATAATGTTCTCCAGATGACTTCCGGCTATAAAACTAGCTCCAGGTTCATGATCTCGAAGGAACAACTTAACTACATGCTTATCTACAGGAACTACTACAAGTGTTTCTTGAAACTAATTGAAAGAAGCTTCGCTGGAGTCATCACTTGAACTTCTAGTCTGGACCATGGACCATGGACCATTAACCCTAGTCTGGACCATCGACCCTAGCACCAGTGTGTCCGCAACGGAACCTGGAACCTCCTTATTTAGATGGGCTTGAAATTTCGAGGTTAGAATGTTGTCAAAAAAAAGGCTCAAGTAAGGTTAGGCGATTGGCGTTTCTTGTAAAAAAATCTTTCAATCATGATAATAATGGTTGAATTGCTGAGAAGATTTTAGAATGACATAAGTAACTTCTTCCAGTCGTCATTAAGGTGACGGTACACTATAGACTTTTTCGAGACCAAGTCAAGCGAAAGAGTCTACAGTGTACTGGCACCTATAATGATGGAATTTCTGAAGAAGAGAAGATTTCAGACGAGCCAAAGTAAGATTAGGGACTTCTTGAATAATAGCGTTCAATAGTGATTATAATGATGGAATTGCTACGAAGATAGACAACTATTCTCAGACTTAGAATAGACTCAGAACAACTCCTCCCACACTATGTATGTCGAGCCCGTATTGTTTCTTCAGACTTGGGTGTTGGGTGTTTGGGAACTGAGGATGTGTTGAGTTGAATCTCAGACTTTTTTTTACATGGTTTTATTTAACTTGGGATCCTAAGATAATCGTTTGTGCTCTTACTGTTTTCGAGATATTCAGCTTCGAAGTTCGGTTTCAGGCAGGAAATCTGCAGAATCTAAGGCTATGCTTTGATTCGTACTCAAAAAGCCCAGGCAAAAGCTAAGAAGGAGGCTACGTAAAGCTGGGCCCGTCATGTTGGTTATTTTAAATTTTGACCAGGCCACTGGACAGTGCAATAGTCCAATATAAAGAGATAAAAAGACCGCTTTAATATGGATAGTGCTTCGTTTGTACTGGAACTAGTTAGTAGGTAATGGCCAACACCAATAAAAGAAAAGTGAATCTTTTTATTCGTCATTCGTCATACTTCACCACATCCATCATTATGTTCAGTCAAGGACTTGGAAAATGGGAAGCGATTCGTACCTTTTTCAAATCTCAGGACTCAACTCAGCTACACGCATAATCACATAGTCTTCAAGATGTAGTATGCTGGTATGCCGCATCACCGACACCATCCACAATTCCACAACTTTCCAAAGATGATTGTTTGCGTTATCTCCAAACCACATCAGCGCTGAGTAATGACTGAATCGCGAAGTAATCAAAATCCTCTTGACCCCGTAATCAACAACTATGCACGAAAGTTGATTCCTACAACCTACATCAAAATCAAAAGAAATCCAAAGAAGATGACAAGTTAATTTAATGAATATGAACAAACACGGGACATAGAACATCTTCATAACTTCAACATTTTTCAACACTAAACTTGGTCTTCTTTATTCTTCTTTTTCCTCTTCAACTGATTAAGTCTTCTTCCACGGTTCACCGCATTTTGAATATTGTTGTAAATAATTTGGAAATACCCACAGGGAACCTGTATCTGAATGAAGGGGTTCAATGTACGAAGGGGCCTGCCGTAATCAAGATTTTTGTAATCAAAATTCAAGCGCTCATTCGGCAGGTATCATTGGCGGAGTTTGTGACCTTTGAGCTATGTTTGGATTTGTTTTTGTTCCGTGCCCGAGTGGGTATCACACTTGCAGACCGGAGGTTCTCAATTCCCGGCGGGGTCGAAGTTTTTGCGGCTCCGACTTTGGAGTTCGGGGTGCCCTCAGCCTCGTGAGGACAATCGAATAGCTAATTTGAATGAGTAGCGATTAATGGCAGAATTATCAGGGGGAAAAAGATTAGTGAAATGTGGAAAATGATTGCAATTAAAGGATCGAGGCCCTTAGTAATGCTAAGATATCCACAAAACTTGTGAAAAGGCTCTGGATTTGCACACAAAAATCAAAATGCAAACTCTTATTCAGCATCGGTAGTCCTATTTGCAGAGGTTTGTGACCTTTAGCATTGTTTTCGCTCTATTGAGCGAATGAACTAAGAGTGCGAGGTGAACTTTGTACTAGACAAGAGCCACAATACCCATCTTAACCCACAAGACGTAGGTTAAGACCTACACCTTCCACCTGACCTGGGATTAATCGATTAATTGCATTTACGAGTATTATCTAAATCTCACCTTACACCTTGGATTTATCGATTCCTTGGATTAATCGTTTAATTGAATATCTCCTAAACTGGGTTTAATCCCACATTTACTGTCTATAAGGTCTAATGGAACATCTCATCTTCTTCATACATAGTTTCATACCAATCATCTCATACGCCAAACTTGAATACTTGAATTATCTTCAATCGCAAATCTCTTTAATATGCCAAACTTGGATTCAATCTCTTTCAATAGTTCCATTATCTTTAATCTTAACTCATCTGAATTTAATCTAAAGATGCACCTACGAGTGACTACTCTCTGTACCGTAGCATGTGGTTTGCATTTATTCCCGGGTTTACCAACTCAAGATTGAGATTTTCATTTGAACAAAACATAGAAATTTCACAAAATTACTATCCAATTTATGGGCATAGTTCTTTCTTCTTTGAATAGCTTTATGATAAAATCATTCAAATGGGTTCATCAGTGGATCACATGCCAGGGTTCAATCAGAAAAAGCAAATCTCAGACATGAAAATCTTCAGAAATTTCTTCTTCGTCTTCTTCTAGTCTTTCTTAGCCTCCTTCTCCTACTCTTTATTCTATCGTTTATCCTCTTCCTCCTCCTCCTCCTCCTACTCCTCTTCATTTCCCTTTCTTTTTAACAATTTCTTCGTCTTATTCTCCTTCTCCTCCTCCTCCTCCTCCTCCTTCGTTTTCTTTATTTTATGATTTATTCTCCTCCTCTTTATCTCCCTTTCTTTCTAACAATTTCTTCTTCGTCTTCTTCTAGTCTTTCTTAGCCTCCTTCTCCTACTCTTTATTCTATCGTTTATCCTCTTCCTCCTCCTCCTCCTCTTCATTTCCCTTTCTTTCTAACAATTTCTTCGTCTTATTCTCCTCCTCCTCCTTCGTTTCATGTTCAAATTACTCATCAGAAAAGTTGTGTTCCGGTTTAGTTTTCATTTCTTATTTATGGAACTTGTACGTTACGGAGATGTAAAAGTTTGACCCTCCCACTTCCACAGCATAGCACAAATCTCACTCCGGAAAAAAATTGGCATATTCCGTAACCGTTTGACTACACAAGGTTCTTATAGTTTGCATCGAGCTAGAAGTGATTTTCGTCAGCCCAAAGGCAAAGGTTTAAAGACAATAACCAATAATAAAAAAATCCTGATAGTCGTATTTCATAATTCCTAATTCAGTAGGGAAAAAATTCAGTAAAAAGAAAAAAAAAATAAATAAATAAAAGGGAGGAAAGGAAAAAGAAAAGGAGGTACAAGAAGGAATGTGCAAAAAGGGAGAAAAAGATGTAACGAGAAGAAAGAAAGAAAGGGAGGAAAAGGCAGATAAAACCGTGATGAAGAATGGGAAATATAGATTTGACAAATATGACAGGGGAATTTCATACATTTTCATCTCTGAGCTCCTCCTGTCACATTCCGAGGAGTATTAGTTGTCTCTCCCGGGTTTTCTGATTTTCTCTTTCTTTCCCTTCTCCTTCTGCTTGTTCTTGTTCTTCTTCTTCTTCTCTTCCTGCTTCTGCTAGTTCTTTTCCCTTCTCGTTATTCTGCCTTTCTGCATCTTTTTCCTTCTCCCGTTCTGCTGCTTTTCTCGTTCTTCTCCTTCCTTTTCTTCTTTTATTTTTTCTTCTTCTTTTGCGTTAGTTATTCTGCTCTTCCTTCTTCTCCTCCTCCCCCTCGTCGTTATTCTTTTTTTTTCACTTCTTCTTCTTCTCCTCTGCCTAGAAAATCTCGTATTAACTTCTTCTGCATCCTCCTCCTTATTTTGATCCTTCTTTTTTTTCTTAATATTCTTTTCCTCCTTCTTCTCCTCGTCCTCTTCTTCTTCTTCTTCTTTTTCCTCCTGGCAAATCTCGTATGGAAATTCCCCCATGGAATTCATATTTCACATTTCTGTGTTTGCTTTACTTGATGCTTCCTCCAACACATCCACACCTCCATTCGTTCCTCCTCAGCCTTCATCTCCACCCCCATTCGTCAACTTACTCTCCTCCTCCATTCGTCATCTTCTCTTCCTCCCCATTCATCCCCTCCCCCTCCATTTGGCGCTCTTTCCCTCATCAGGGAGACAGTATAAAATGGAAAATATCTGTCATTTCTAGTCCGTCCCTCTCTCATGTGAGTGTAGAAGTAGAAAAGCGTACATATTAGGGAAATATGCCCCATTAGTTCTTTTGTTAGAGGCGCAAGGGCGTTATGGACGGAACGCCCTAAGACGGAGAAACGGGGTACACTGGAGGGAGATGAGGATTTTTGGGAAGGAAAATCAAGGAATGTCACGTTTTAAGATAGGATTGATTGAGGTAAAGCAAGGATGGGAAGGAATCAAGAAAGCAGGAGAAGAAAAGTGGAATGAAGGAAACAGAAAAGGTGGATTTATCATTAAATGTTGACATTTTTGGCATATACAGTGCTCTTTTCTCCTGATTCCTTGACAATTTTCACCTGTCGTAATGATCTCATCTTAGATGATATCCAAATAGAATAGATTTTGTTTTTCCTGCTAGGATATTAGGACTGAAAAGCCCCTTTAGGTCGTGCCATAGTAAACTATTGAGAGAAAAGGACTGTATGTCCTAATTCGACAGTCTAAACACTAGACTATATGTACTATTATGTACTACTCAACAACATAAATAAGTGAACAAGCAAAACCAACTAACTTCTAACCAGGAAACCTATAACAATCATGAAAACATGGTTGAATTGCTTCAACAAGTAGTAATAAAACTAGCAAAGCTCTACAACTGAAAATATCTAAATGAAATCTCCATCGCCATCAGCGACATCAGATTTTCTTCATGGATGAACGCATTTTGAAAGCTCTCGGATATGAAAAACGGGTTGATGATTATATTGTTTATAAATAGAGATTTCAACAAAAGGGTTTCTTTCAGATTATTTCAGTTCGAACCATGCTTCAATTTTAAATGATTACATGAAAGTAAAATCAAAAAATCAAATCAAGAATAATAATAAACTGAATATTAAACAAATTAGGTAGGTACATATATAGGTACTGATTTTCTCCAATCACGATCGAATAAACTACGGGCTAAAAAATTCCCGGAGGGACGGGCCCAGCTTGTTACTATCGTAATAATAAAGGAAGGACGGGCTAAAAAAGAAAGAAGAAACAGGGGGAAGAAAAGGGAGAAAGAAATACGGGAGAAGAAAAAGAGGAAAAGGGGATGAACTTTTCCAAGCTGTCAATTTTCTAAATATGACTCGAAAGGAAAAGCAACCATTATCCTTCTAGACATAGCGAAATATCCTTCCAGACTAGTGGTTCCCAACCTATTGTCCACCTTGGTGTAAGACGGGGTCTGGGGTCGCCAGCCTCTCCATGAGCCCTAGGGTGATCGCTTCTGGTCTGACATTTGGTTCCAGCTTTTTTTTCGAGAGGATGTCCTTCGCACTCAACATTTCCTATTTCTTTATCAAGGGAAATTTCAGGCTGGTATTCTCCCTGTTTAAAGTACCCAAGCCAGACTCAGTTATCTTAAGCACTCAGCCAGAGGTAAAGGCCTCAATAAGATTGGAAACAGCCTAGTTAGCTTGGTTGATAGCGCGTCTGCCTTGTAAGCGCTAGGTCGCGGGTTCGATTCCCGCCCGGGGGCGGATTTAATCCTGAACGGATAATGTTCGTTCTCGAAGGGCTAACTTTCCCCTATCCGCTTCCTTCTCTCTTCGATTTCGGGACAATAAGACCTTAACAGTTACAGTTCCCTCTATCAAACCTATTCAAAAAGTTTGACAAAGTTTCATGTATTTCAACTCAAAACAAATTGTTTACATGTCACAAGCACAAAATAGAAATAGAAAATTTAAAATAAAAATTATAATTAAAAATTAAAAAAAAAGAAAAAAATATATAGGTACCCCGCTGTTTCGCTACGAAATTGTAAACAAATCTTCAGACAAACTGGCGAACATTTCTAGGCTGGTCGAAACTTGGGCCCATAAATATAAGTCTCATTAGGGGAATGAAAACACAAAACATGGAAATCTTGAGATATAGAAAGATTTTTATTAGTTTTGTCCGAATTAACAGTTTGCCAAAAATTTTGCCGAATTCGATGAAAATTGGATAAACCATTCACCGTTGTTCGTGAATTACAGACAGACAGCCAGAAAGACAAACAGAGAAACAAGCTAACGGTCATAGAGACGCCCCGCTGTTTCGCTACGAAATTGTAAACAAATCTTCAGACAAACTGGCGAACATTTCTAGGCTGGTCGAAACTTGGGCCCATAAATAAAAGTCTCATTAGGCAGGGGAATGAAAACACAAAACATGGAAATCTTGAGATATAGAAACATTTTTACTAGTTTTGTCCGAATAAACATCAGTTTGTCAAAACTTTTGCCGAATTCGATGAAAATTGGATAAACCATTCACCGTTGTTCGTGAATTAGACAGCCAGAAAGGCAAACAGAGAAACAAGCTAACGGACATAGAGACAAACTAACTGTAAGATTGTCGAACTAAAACTTGAATACACTTCGTTTAATGGGAATACCTACTCGTATTAAGATTAAAGAAAGCCAAGCCAGCCAAGTTAACTTAGAGAAAGACTGCCCTCAAAGATGAGAAAGCAAAGAATGTCCGACATTCCGAATAAACAGTTGCCAAGTTTACGAGTTTCCTTAGATCCTTAGAAGAAAAGAAGAAGAACTAAGAAAAGAAACAGGAAAAGAAGAGAGGAAAAGAAAGAAGACGAAGAAGAAATAAAGAAAAATGCCAAATTTATCGCCCATTTCCGGACTTCTTTATCACTTTTTCGCTGCCCTTTTCTTATTTCTTTCTTCTAATTTTTCTTTTTCTTTATTAGGTACTTGCAATTTTCATTTTTATTTATCACCCCCTCTCGTTCTCTTCTATCCATTTCCCTCCCCCAATAATTTTGGTTCCTTTTTTTATCCTTTATCCCTCCCTTCCTTTTTCCCTCCAATACTTGTTCCCTTCCCTCCTTTATCCCTCTCCTCCTTTTGTCCCTTCGTAAAATCTCCCTTGCCCATAAAGTCGCTTATCTACATTTTATTCACAGTTGTCAGTGGGGATTTTTGTCTTTATCCTTTTCCCATGCAAAAGGATGTTCTCTTTAATGCTCTTTGTGGGATTTTTTCCATCCCTACATTTTTTTTTTATTTTTTTATTATCCTTTTTTCTTTGGGTTTTTCTACTTTTTTTTTATTCATCCCGACATCAGCACAAATGAAACATGACTCGGGAACGTTGCTTTGGTATGTGTATACCCACCATGTATCTACTCTTTTTTCATGCTCTTTATAGTCTTTATTCAACTTGAGATCAATGAGGTCTCTGTTTGTGAGTAATGTGAGCATTTTCTCGAGGATTTGGCTTGTATCATTCTATGGGAAGGGTACATAGGTACATCCCACCTTACATTCAAGATGGGTACATTAGGTACATCCCACCTTTCAAAGCGTGTTTTGGCACTAAAAATTTCACTCGATTACATTACTTCTCTTAGTGGAGGAGGAGGAGAGAGACAGAGGGAGGGAGAGAGACAGACTAAAGAGGGGGAGGGAGGGGGGGGAGAGAGAGTATGAGTAATTCCCGGAGAGTGATCAATTAATCCTGTCATGAAAACGGGAAAATTTAGAAAAAAAAGTAATAATAATAATAATAAAACCTTCATCAGAGCAATCCATCAAAAAACTCACCGACACATTACATGTTACAGTTCCACCAAGAGGACTATACTCCAACAAACAAAGTATTACGCCAGCCACACACGCTCAGACTGTCTGGAATCATTAGAAGTCAGAACTAAGAATCCTCCTTAGGAACCCATGCTCCAAGTATTCTAGATTCCGATGATGTACCTAGATATAAAACTCGTCTAACACAAATATTGCTAATAATGATGATGCTATGTAAAAGATCATCTAACAATAATGATAATAATGTAGAAATATTACTATAATAATAATACTAAATGTTTGGTTTTACATACGTACATACAAAGTTGAATTTTTATTATAAAATTTGAAGTTGAAGACTGAAACAAGATCCCATTCCTTAAGGATGAGTGTACAATCGGCCCAATTCTGTTTCCAAGAACATGACGTATGATTCCATGAAGGTTTTTTAATTTAATGGTCCTTTGTTTTTAATCTAATGTTTTGGAAAATGAAGTTTTATTAATCTGGTCCACAAATTTGGGGATTTAGCATGACTAAGTTAACACTGATGTATCTGATATCTGATATAAACAATTAGTTCACTTATAAATGAGGTACTAGTTGTATCTGATATAAACAATTAGTTCACTTATAAATGAGGTACTAAGGTGATTCATTAGTGATACACCTTGATAAATGGCCAGTGATTTATTTTTATATCCTAAATTCTCGAACAAATTGGATACCAAACTAATTATGTCAATATAAGCCATTATTACAGCTTGTTTTGTCCACTCAAAATTTCTCGTATTCAACAAATGAAACAAAAAATAACAAGGAAATTTGTTCCAGATTTCATCGGTGCAATCAAAAGTGTAAAATCGTCACAAACCTCGTCTTGAAAGAACCGCCGAAATTTTCATTGTTAACTAGAAAAGTTAGCGCTATTTGAGTAGTTTTAAAAGCTGTCCGATATAGAGCGGCCACAAACGTCCACATTAGAAGAGTCAAAAAAAGTTGCCCATATTTCAGCAGCCACAAAAGCTGCCCATATGTAAGCAGTCGGGAAAGCGTCCCTTATTTGAGCTGGCACAAAATTTGTCCACATTAGAACTTAGAATCTTAAAATAGTCAAAAAAGCTGCCCATATTTGAGAATTTGAGCAGCCACTAAAGTTGTCCACATCTGAGCCGCCCACAAAACTAACCCCGTTTGACTATCACCAATATCAGTTGAACCAAAATCGACGTCGAGCTGCCCCGACTTCACCTTCGACGTCATGTGTTGGGACGACGTCTTTGAAGATTGTTCCCATTTGGACGACGATGAGACCAGCACAAAAAAAGCGGACGAACCGTACGTGTACGTTTGCAAACCGGTTCCGAAAGCCGAGTATGACCGAATGCAGAGAGACGAATTGAAACGAAAGAGGAAACAAAAGAAGGGGTATATTGAGGAGGAAAACGAAGATGGAGATCATCAGGAAAATAAACGCAAACGATTGCACTGATTAGATTTTTATTATTATTATTATTTTTTTTTTTAGGGATGTCCACCCGACTTGAGTGTGAACCGACTAAGTAAAAGAAGAAGATAGAGGAGCTGTAACTGCTAAGGTCTTATCGTCCCCAATATGAGGAGAGAAGGAAGACAGGATCAGGAGAAAGCCAGCCGTTAAGAAAAAGAAGCTTATTTGTTTAGGATAAAAGCCAGCCCCGTCAGCCTAGTTAGCATAGTTCTGTGTGTGTGGTGGGTGGGTGTGTGTGGTGTGATTGGGGTGTGTGTTATGGGTGTGTGTGTGATGGGTGTGTGTGTGATGGGTGTGTGTGGAGTTTTTTTTTTTTTTTTTTTTTTTTTTTTTTTTTTTTCAACTGTTTTTGTGGAAAGACTTTTAGGCGCAATGCACACGGGAGAAACGCGTCTGAAGAAACCCAGTGTGCACTACACTGTGTTAAAAACTTAAAATCTTATCTATCGGTTTCATGAAGCTTCAATTTCACCAGTAGGTTATACTGTGTATTAGAGAGAGAAATGCTGGAACAGCCGCCTTCCTGCTCACCAGCAGGCTGCCAAGATGACAAAGGGTACCACTTGTGGGGGAGCAATATATGAAGATATAGATATTTGATAGTATTAGGTATAATTAAGGTTGGAACTTTAACTAGCTTTTGAGTATTAACGGAAACTTGGAAAGTGATGTACGTCTATATACTCTATATGTTCAATATTAGATGATTAGAGGATAAATTTAGCTTATATTCCATAGATGTGGTTGCGTAGCTTATATTCCATAGATGTGGTTGTGTAGAAAGACGAAATTCCATTCCTCGGCTTAAATTGAACCCACACCCTTCTGATTACCAGGCGAGCCACTCAGACCTCCCTGTATAATCAAATATCAACACGAGACTCATTGAGTCATGCTCATGATTCATGATCAAATTATCAATGATTCTCGAGCAGTCATGACAGAATCTGAGAGATTATATCATGATCATGACCACCTATAACTTCAACTTTGGTTTTGTTGTGATCAGCTCGTGCGATTATTTGAATCAGAAAGTATATTAGTACAGGGTTCGGCTCATTGACTGAATAGTCCATTGTTAATAGTAGTTATAACTCACTCTAACCTACACTACGGTTCTCGTGTCGGACCCTGTATAAAGTGATTTCTGTTTGATCGTATCAACCGAGTGATGAAAAATGGCTCAACGATCCCCAAATGGTGTTTCACCGGTGTCAACCGATGGCACCGTTACCAAACTCACCCAAGTATCGAATGTCACCAGGATTAATCTAGCAGATCTAGCTCACTTTGATCTTAGCCAAAAGGCTAAGAAGCGCGGTGGACTGGAACACATCACGTGGCTTCAGGCACACTCCATTTGTCAAGGGTCTAGGTTTATCTTGCCCTGGGATTTGGGATCAATTTAATTTGAATTAAATTTCCTTGTTTAATTTAATTCTATTACTTCTTCTATTCAGCTCTAGGACAATGTTTGTGTGTGTGTGGTGGTCCCGTACAAAGGACGGGTCAACCACTAGTTAGTAATAATAAAGGAAGGACGGACTAATAAGTAATGTAAAAGATCTGGCAATAATGATGATGATGATGATACTAATAATGTGGAAGATAAAATAATAATAATGATGATATTAATAATGTGGACGATTTAGCAAAAATAATGATGGTGATAATGTGGAAGAGCTCAGAGCAAATCTGTTACAAGATGACATGCCGGATAAGCAAATACAACATGCCAAAACCATGTAGGTGGTGAAATAATTAATAGTTGTATAGTTTACACTATACTAAGGAATATGGTGTCAGGCAAGGCAGGCATACACCTGAAAAGACCGTATTAATATTAGGCAAGTCGGACATACCCCTGACAAGGTAGACAGTATCGATATTTTGCATGCCAATAGGTGTGATAGTTGCTGCAACTTTGAAGAATTTGCAGTTTGTATTGTGAAATGGAGTGTGATAGTAGCCAAAACCAAATGTCAACCCAAATCTAATACCCTAGTTAGGGCTGATTGATAGGCTGACGAAAAACGCCGACCCTATCTGAACACGGGATTTCAACATTTTCAACATACTAATTTGGGTAACAATATCAAGGTGTTCTCGACATTTTCAAAAAAATACCAGCAAATAACAAGCATAAAAAGTAAGAAATACCCTTAAAACTAAAACAAACGTTCCTAAATCTCAAATTCTCATAAATGAGCAATGAGCACGCCAGCCGATCCACAATCCGTCTAGTTTTTCCTCTGAAATCTCCACGTCTTGCCAGAAAAAGTGATAAATTATCTTGAATAACTTCGTTGTTTGCAAAAATCTGCCTCACTATAATAGCATATCTGTCACAAGGGAATCTGTCACATAAACTTCTTATTATTCTTCATTTGTGTTTTTCACATTATTTATGAGAATGTGAGATATAACTACAATATTTGTGAGAGTGTGAGATATAACTGCGGGAAGCTAGATGTGAGGCCCGTTGAATTTATTATTTGGTCAGTTTTTAAATCATCAGGGGAAAAAAAACATGAGACAGAGGGAACGCCATCAGAAATCAGAATGTGTTGAAAAAAAGACGATAGTATATTCTATATTTTATTGTTTTTCCCCCCCCGCCGTCTATCGCGACGCGTCAGCCTTATTTATTTCGTAACAATTAAACGATTTCTTCACTAGACTCGTGTGGTCTGTGTCGAAGGATGCCCAATTGCCCATCTTGTAGAATGCCCTTCATCTGATGGGCGAGAAGAGACACGCACCCATTTAGGTGCAGAACAGCAGAAAGACCCCCGCTACAATATTTGCAATAAAAACACGAATGCATTTTTTTTTTATCGATCATGGGTATCGAAACCGAAACCTTCTGCATGGCAAGCAAGCGCATTACCACTGAACTCACCGTGCTCTCAAGATATTCAACAAATGAGGCATGAGAAATTCTTCACTGGCAATCTTGACAAATGACTTCCAATAACAGAGGTTATGGTTATTATCAGGGCCGGATTAGCCCCCCGCGGGGCCCGGGGCAGTTTCAAAGGCGCGGGGCCCCCAGTTTGGGCTGATCGAACTTGAAATTTTCAGCGCCGCAGGCGAAATTTTTCAAAAAGTAGGTAGATATGTGCCTCATGCTTTGTCACAAGTTAATTTTTGACGTACCTAATTCGTAGATATTTTCTTATCCTAATTTTCGCTGAACGCTAAAGTGAGCAAAATAAAATAGAGTGCCGCAGGCGAAATTTTTGAAAATTTTGCTAGATATTTTCTTATCCTAATTTTAGCTGAACGCCAAAGTGAGCAAAATAAATTAGAGCGCCGCAGGCGAAATTTTTAAAAATTTTGGTCCACAATCTTGAGAAATCCAGGCTCACCAAAAGTAAATTTTTCAGCGCCGCAGGCGATTTTTTTTTTTTAGAAAAAACCCATAATATCTAGTGTAAGTCCTCAAAGCGCGGGGCCCGTGGCAGTCTGCCATTCTGCCTTATGGGTAATCCGGCCCTGGTTATTATCTTGACAAATGACTCCCAATGAGCTTCTAATGGAGAAATGCATACAAATCCATGTTTGATGACCCAGAGGCGTTCATGAGAGTAATGAATGTAATGATAATGACGAGTAGCTTGCAATAATGGATTTGTTGCATGGTTGCATCGAGCTTATGATGGATTATAGAAGATCAATGCACAGAGATGACTCAGATGACGTTAAACAAGCAGGGTCCGTCCCTTCGGGAATTTTTTAGCCCGTAGTGATTAGGGAAGACCAGTACGTTAATTAAACAAGCAGGGTCCGTCCCTCCGGGAATTTTTTAGCCCGTAGTGATTAGAGAAAATCAGTACCTACATATGGGCCCGTCCCTCCGGGAATTTTTTAGCCCGTAGTTTATTCGATCGTGATTAGAGAAAATCAGTACCTATGTACCTACTAGTTTATTATTATTCTTGATTTGATTTTTTGATTTTACTTTTATGTAATGATTTAAAATCAAGACTAGAGCCCGTTCTTCCTTTATTCCCAATATAATGTTCAAATCACCCATCCATTTATTGGCCTTAAATCATTTCATATGACCCGATTTCATAATCCTACCAATGCAGTTTTGCAAAGGTAGTTGCAAATGTAATTTCACTAGAAAGATTGTAAACAAAATGGTGTGGATTTTCTTCTGAAGTGTGGATTACCGATTGTTGTTATGATCTTTAACTCATTGTTTTGAATAAAGTGTGCAAAGCTTTGATGTTTTAGTGGAAATGTAGAGCATCGTCCTTATTTTGCGTGGTTTCCGTGTTATGAAATTGAAATTCTGTATATCTTCCCTGAGATTTGACTTACTTATATGTTTAGTACTTTATCTTCTCCTGGGGAAGGATATGTATTGTATTAGATTAGAATATATTTGTACATCATCATTATAACCAGTATGAAAGAACTTGAAGAAGAGATTGGTGTCACTTGCCATGCGATATGGTGCATTTCTCAGAAAGCGAACAGAAGAACCAAGGCTTTGAATATAGCTACGACATATATTGGATATATTGCACAGGTATACTTTATTGCAGAAACTACGGCATTGGATATACATATTTCGCCATAGTAACTTTGGTTTCGAATATACGGATTGTATAGATATAGTATTTTTCTATAGTAAAAATAGTAAGGTGTGACAGTGAGACATCTAGTGAACTCACGTGATGTGAATATTTAACCACAAAAAACATGACAACAGTAAGAGCAATTACATTATCTATGACATCAGACTCAGCAAATGTAATAGAGTAGAACATGAAAAAAATCATCACAAAGAAAGCATCTATCAACAACACAACACAACATCAGTGGAGTGTGGTGTGAGATTATAAAAAGGGGAAGTTATAAACCCATCTACAGTATGCCGATCTACTGGTGGTCTTAGTAAGTTGTTGTCTTAGCAGACCTGCAGACCGTCTCTTTGGTACACTTAGTAGAAAGAGAGTGTCCCGACTGTCCCTGACTTTGTCGACTGCGTGAATATTTTACTCTTGTAGCACTTTCTTAACAATACATTATACAGGGACAGCTCAAGATGAGAATGAAAGAATTTAGCTAAAAATATACGGGGTGTATTAGATAAAAGTTTAGACTCTTGTAGCACTTTCTTGATAATACAATATACATAATATAAAAATCTTCAACCAGTGTGAACACTGCACACAACTCCAAGCTTCGGCGATTGAAAAATTAATAATCTATGGATCGTACACCACACAGTATTTTGAAGAAAGTAAACAGGTGCCCATTTGCGATAAAAAGAGAATAATAAAAATAAATAAATATCAAAATAATCAGGTAATATACAATCACCATTATTTTGATAACAAACCGACCGATTTACAATCATTTTAAATATTCAGAAAGTAAGGTGAAAAAACCTCCAAAATCTAATGATCGTCAAGTTCACGTTAAACCAAACACAAAATCAATAAAAATCTAAAAACAACAATAATAATAATTTATCCATAATAATAATAATGATGATAATAATACCTAATTTTATCAGACAGAAAAATAGCTCGGTTTGATTAAAGAACGTCATTAAAATGCACACTAGGTATACTTAAATTCAATATAGGACACAAAAAAAAAGAATTACCATATGAAGCACAATGCACAACAGTCTTAATTTAAATAATGACTTGAAGAAGTCAGGTGGACCAGAAAATCAAGTGTTTTGGTAAATTTGGATATATTTTATTGGAAACCGATCAGGACAAAATAATAAATAAATAAATAAATTTAAAAAAAAAACAACGAATTTTTTTTCTGTGTGGTCCAATACAGGTCATTAATTAAGATCAGCCACAGTTACTTGGCCAATTTGTAATAACTCATAACTCATCCTCAGATGCTGTTTTTTTCCTCTCTCCTAATGGACTTAAAGCTGGTCCATTTTAAATTTTTAATCCTCCAAAGATTGGAAGAGCGTCGTGTAGGGAAAGAGTTTTTGTTTTATTTTTTTTTTTTTTTTTTCTTCAAGCTGTTTTTGTGGAAAGACTTTAGGCGCAATGCCACGGGAAGAAACGCGTCTATGAAGGAAAACCAGTGTGCACTAACACTGTGTTAAAATGTGCGCGTTGTTTATTAAATTTGCAATCGAAAAACGTAGTACAGGAATTTTTGTCGATGGTGGGATTCGACCCGGACCTTCTGCATGGCAATCGGTTTCCATGAAAATCCAATTTTAGCAGTAGGTCGTTATACTTTGTGTTTATTATTGTGATCGATAATTCACACTTCCTTCCTGCTTAAATTGAACCACTCCCCTTCTGTTTACCAGGTCGAGTCATCTTCATGTGCCTCTCTGTATAACATAAATTCATAGGCACTGAGGACTCATTGAGAGAACCACCAGAAAGTAAGAAGTAACACCGTTGATTAAATATTTGCAATCGAAAAACGAGTACAAATTTTTGTCGATGGTGGGATTCGAACCCGGGACCTTCTGCATGGCAATCGGTTTCATGAAAATCCAATTTTAGCAGTAGGTTATACTGTGTATTATTGTGGACGAAATTCCATTCCTCGGCTTAAATTGAACCCACACCCTTCTGTTTACCAGGCGAGCCACTCAGACCTCCCTGTATAATCAAATATCAACACGAGACTCATTGAGTCATGAATTCATGATTCATGATCAAATTATCAATGATTCTCGAGCAGTCATGACAGAATCTGAGAGATTATATCATGATCATGACCACCTATAACTTCAACTTTGGTTTTGTTGTGATCAGCTCGTGCGATTATTTGAATCAGAAAGTATATTAGTACAGGGTTCGGCTCATTGACTGAATAGTCCATTGTTAATAGTAGTTATAACTCACTCTAACCTACACTACGGTTCTCGTGTCGGACCCTGTATAAAGTGATTTCTGTTTGATCGTATCAACCGAGTGATGAAAAATGGCTCAACGATCCCCAAATGGTGTTTCACCGGTGTCAACCGATGGCACCGTTACCAAACTCACCCAAGTATCGAATGTCACCAGGATTAATCTAGCAGATCTAGCTCACTTTGATCTTAGCCAAAAGGCTAAGAAGCGCGGTGGACTGGAACACATCACGTGGCTTCAGGCACACTCCATTTGTCAAGGGTCTAGGTTTATCTTGCCCTGGGATTTGGGATCAATTTAATTTGAATTAAATTTCCTTGTTTAATTTAATTCTATTACTTCTTCAGATTATATCATGATCATGACCACCTATAACTTCAACTTTGGTTTTGTTGTGATCAGCTCGTGCGATTATTTGAATCAGAAAGTATATTAGTACAGGGTTCGGCTCATTGACTGAATAGTCCATTGTTAATAGTAGTTATAACTCACTCTAACCTACACTACGGTTCTCGTGTCGGACCCTGTATAAAGTGATTTCTGTTTGATCGTATCAACCGAGTGATGAAAAATGGCTCAACGATCCCCAAATGGTGTTTCACCGGTGTCAACCGATGGCACCGTTACCAAACTCACCCAAGTATCGAATGTCACCAGGATTAATCTAGCAGATCTAGCTCACTTTGATCTTAGCCAAAAGGCTAAGAAGCGCGGTGGACTGGAACACATCACGTGGCTTCAGGCACACTCCATTTGTCAAGGGTCTAGGTTTATCTTGCCCTGGGATTTGGGATCAATTTAATTTGAATTAAATTTCCTTGTTTAATTTAATTCTATTACTTCTTCTATTCAGCTCTAGGACAAATCTTAATCTTACTGAACGCTCTAGCAAAGACTAGGTATTTGTCCAGAAAAACTCGATATTTGTCCAGAAAAACTCGATATTTGTCCAGAAAAACTCGATATTTGTCCAGAAAAACTCGATATTTGTCCAGAAAAACTCGATATTTGTCCAGAAAAACTCGATATTTGTCCAGAAAAACTCGATATTTGTCCAGAAAAACTCGATATTTGTCCAGAAAAACTCGATATTTGTCCAGAAAAACTCGATATTTGTCCAGAAAAACTCGATATTTGTCCAGAAAAACTCGATATTTGTCCAGAAAAACTCGATATTTGTCCAGAAAAACTCGATATTTGTCTAGAAAAACTCGATATTTGTCCAGAAAAACTCGATATTTGTCTAGAAAAACTCATACTTTTATTTTTAATTAATATCCCTAAAGGGAATTCAGCAAAAAAGTCCCTATGATGCAGTAGAATGTAGAGAGGCATAATAACCATCGCAATTCATATACCTTTTTTTTTTGTAATCTCTAATAATACTTCTGCTTCTTAATACTATTACTGCGACGGATGCCAATATTTCATAGGAGCTTCTTCATCTTCAGTCTGCACTGCACAACATCGATAAATCAAACCTCCCAACACATTAATCTCCAGCATGGAAGAATATAAGAGCCACTTTGTCTTCACTTAAATCTCTGTGAACTGTGAATGCCCCGGTGCGATCAGCTCGTGCGATTATTTGAATCAGAAAGTATATTAGTACAGGGTTCGGCTCATTGACTGAATAGTCCATTGTTAATAGTAGTTACAACTCACTCTAACCTACGCCCCGGTGCGCAAGTTATCAGAAATTCCCTATACATTAACGGGAAAGTAATTTCTGCAAAGTACACATTACACCGAGATCCAAAGTAACCGGACCAAGTTCTCGAATTACACACTTGAAACCGAGGTTTACTTTCAGTAGAAGAGATGGATTACCGATTCCTACACTTGAGTTCAAAAATTCCGGACGAATTCCACTTTTGATCTGACAGTCTTGCAATAAATCCTTCTTAATCCTTGGTCAAATTGGTCTTGCAAAGGAAAGTCCAGTGAAATTCCGGACGAATTCCACTTTTGATCTGACAGTCTTGCAATAAATCCTTCTTAATCCTTGGTCAAATTGGTCTTGCAAAGGAAAGTCGTGTGATGTTCACAGTTGAATTTTCAACGTCATCATCTCTGTACAATCCGGGGTAGCAGCCAAGGTTTAGGGTAGGGGAAAAAACAATAGCTCATTCCTTAAAGGAAATGCAGCTAAAAATATACAAGAGTACTACTCCATTTATTACCATTTCGAAATCTTTCGGGTCATGGAGATTGATAGCATCTGATTAACAATCAATAAATGAATGAATTCAAAGCAAACAATCAATTTGTCTCGGATCGGCGACAAAGAAATGGTGGGTCCAGACTTGTGCAATGCAACGTGCAAAGCATTTCTTTGCATTGCACGTTGCATTGCATAAGTCTGGACCCACCATTAAAGGAAATTCAGCTAAAAATATACAAAAGTACTCCAACTACTCTATTTATTGCCATTTCGGCTCATGGAGATTGATAGCATCTGACTACCAATCAAAGCAAACAATCAATTTGTCTCGGATCGGCGACAAAGACAGCCCACATGAAATTGGCAACTTGATCTGATCGGTCTAATTGGCAATCCAGCCAGACATGTTCTCCAAACAAATTGACATCAGACGAATAATTGGCAAACCGATTTACGTCATCCTCTCTTTCTTTTAACCAGTTCACTGTCTTCGAACATCCAGCTGACTGATGGAGCGTTTCAAATGTTTCAATTGGTTTATTGGACTTATTGGACTACCACAAACATGTGGCTGGATGATGTGAAGGAAAGGTTAGGAGTGAGAGTTAGAGGAGCTGGCAATGAACCGAGAACTTTATAGAACAACAGTTAGAAGACTTCTAGCAACCATCGACCACGATGACGCTACATGATGATGATTGGTGACTTATATTCCCTCATGGTGTCAGTATTAATAAATTGTTGAGTTTTCAAGAAAAGCTTGAAAAACAAAAAGCCGAGTCCACAATCAATTGTATGTGTGAAATAACACGTCCACACTGCTGAGGATGAAGATCAACTCCGGTGTGGACCCAGCTAAAGGTAAGACACAACCAAAGAATTCCAATAGACGCAAGAATAGAAGAAATCCAAAAGAAACCACCAAATACACACGGAACAAGAATTAAATTGAAGCCACCGCTGGTTGTTGTCAACGAAACTGTAGTCTAAACAGATTAGCTAAGATAGTCATTGTAGTCTAAACGGGTTAGCTCGTATTGCAGATAAGTTTTCTTTGGATGATGGATCATTGGAGGTCTGTTTCCTCATTATGAATCACAATGAAGAAATAGACCTGATATTGTAAATCACTCAAGTGAACAACCTAACGACACCATGGATGTGCTAGACCTCAACTCCATCCACAACAATTATGGCATTAGACAAAACACCACCCAACCATCTAACTAAACAATGATATTATCACATCAGAACGAAGTAATAGTAGCAGCAAACCTAACAACAAGAACGAAGTAATAGCAAATATAACAACAATAAAAAAGTAATAGCAAACATAATAACAAAAATAATAATAGCAAACATAACAAACTAGAAACAAGTAATAGCAAACATCACTAGAAAAAAGTAGATAATAGTAGCAAACAGCAATCCAGCCAGACATGTTCTCCAAACAAATTGACATCAGACGAATAATTGGCAAACCGATTTACGTCATCCTCTCTTTCTTTTAACCAGTTCACTGTCTTCGAACATCCAGCTGACTGATGGAGCGTTTCAAATGTTTCAATTGGTTTATTGGACTTATTGGACTACCACAAACATGTGGCTGGATGATGTGAAGGAAAGGTTAGGAGTGAGAGTTAGAGGAGCTGGCAATGAACCGAGAACTTTATAGAACAACAGTTAGAAGACTTCTAGCAACCATCGACCACGATGACGCTACATGATGATGATTGGTGACTTATATTCCCTCATGGTGTCAGTATTAATAAATTGTTGAGTTTTCAAGAAAAGCTTGAAAAACAAAAAGCCGAGTCCACAATCAATTGTATGTGTGAAATAACACGTCCACACTGCTGAGGATGAAGATCAACTCCGGTGTGGACCCAGCTAAAGGTAAGACACAACCAAAGAATTCCAATAGACGCAAGAATAGAAGAAATCCAAAAGAAACCACCAAATACACACGGAACAAGAATTAAATTGAAGCCACCGCTGGTTGTTGTCAACGAAACTGTAGTCTAAACAGATTAGTTAAGATAGTCATTGTAGTCTAAACGGGTTAGCTCGTATTGCAGATAAGTTTTCTTTGGATGATGGATCATTGGATTCATTGGAGGTCTGTTTCCTCATTATGAATCACAATGAAGAAATAGACCTGATATTGTAAATCACTCAAGTGAACAGCCTAACGACACCATGGATGTGATAAACCTCAACTCCATCCACAACAATTATGGCATTAGACAAAACACCATCCAACCATCTAACTAAACAATGATATTATCACATCAGAACGAAGTAATAGTAGCAGCAAACCTAACAACAAGAACGAAGTAATGGCAAATATAACAACAATAAAAAAGTAATAGCAAACATCATAATAAGAAAAATAATAATAGCAAACATAACAAACAACTAGAAACAAGTAATAGCAAACATCACTAGAAAAAAGTAGATAATAGTAGCAAACAGCAACACCAACAACAAAATATCAGTCACCGTTGTTATGCTAAACCACAAAAAACATGACAACAGTAAGAGCAATTACATTATCTATGACATCAGACTCAGCAAATGTAATAGAGTAGAACATGAAAAAAATCATCACAAAGAAAGCATCTATCAACAACACAACACAACACAACACAACATCAGTGGAGTGTGGTGTGAGATTATAAAAAGGGGAAGTTATAAACCCATCTACAGTATGCCGATCTACTGGTGGTCTTAGTAAGTTGTTGTCTTAGCAGACCTGCAGACCGTCTCTTTGGTACACTTAGTAGAAAGAGAGTGTCCCGACTGTCCCTGACTTTGTCGACTGCGGAGATGCAAAACAGTCACCCATAATCAGATCACCCATATAGCATGCCGGTCTTAGTAGAATCCAGGTCGAATAATTTTCAAAGCTATAAACCCGTATACAGAATGGCGATCTGGTGGTGGTCTTAGAATCCAGGTTGAATCATCACTTCCTATTTTCGGTAAGTGGTAAGTAGTAGGGGAGGGTGACGAAACCGTAAAGTGGAAAAGAAGCTGTGTTTCCCCTAGCTTCCATGAAGGATACGCCACTGCCATACAGCCACATAAATCAAAACAACACAACGGCAACCGTATGAGATTACTATTCATTCTCGTTTTGTGAGATCTGACTATCTGAGAGATCTGGTTTATCAAATCCAAACAATATTCGTACTGAATCGCTTTTGTCTGATTTGGACAATGTCGTATCAACTCTAAGTCAGGACGGTTCACAAGGGGATTCATCCGGTCCCATTTTCCCCGGACTCCTCAAAAGCGGGGGTGGGGGAAAAGCAGTTCCTAATTTAGCTAAAACTACCATTTCCCCCCCCCTGGGACCATAAAGTACTTCCTCAGGAGCTAAAATTAACTAGAATTTGTACTTCTAAGAAAATGTTGCAAAGGAGAGATCCATTGTTGGAAGTTGTAGTTAGTTTCGTGGCCCGGTTATGCTATAAACGGCCCGGCTCTCAGTCACAATTAAATTGGAATTTTGATCTGGTTTCTGATTCAATCTGGGTGACAGTGGATTGGAGACAAGGATCCTAGGACGATTGTCTCTGACTTGATCGACTCTGGAGATGCAAATCAGATCACCCATAATATAATCAGATCACCCATGTTCGGATCAGTCATCAAGTTGATCAGAATCAAGATCTTGTCGCTCTAGGCTTCTGAGTGTCAACAACGGAGACGTTTTCCTTGGAGATCTATCTCACCATAACCAATTATTTAAATAAAAAAAAAAAAAAATAAACAAATAAATAAAAAATGAAGGAACTGTAACAACGGAGGTCTTTATCGTCCCGAAATCGAAGAGAGAAGGCCAGGAAAAAGCCAGCCGTTCCGAAGATGAACTTTTTCTGTTTGGGTTGGGATAAAGTTACCTTCGGGAGGTAACGAGCCCTAGACCTAGTGCTTACAAACCAGACACGTTATCCTCGAAGATAACTAGATAAACATTGCCTAAAGGTTAAATTCTGTTAAGCACGGTAATGGAAAGACGAGGAGGTTTAAAATCCCTTGGACATCTAGAAACAGTATCTGAATTTCTTCTCCCTTTATTGAGCATGTTCTCAGGGTTGATCCAATACTCCCAGTCTAAACTCCAGAGTTCTGGATTAAATATCTCATCTAGATATGGACGGGTTGCTAGAACTGCTCAAACAGTAGCTCTGACAGAGTTGCTCCTATAATAACATAATAATTGACGTTTAGTTCAGACGTTGTAAACCAAGGGCCTCGGTTCCATACCAGAAACATTGAGCTGATGTACTGGATGTCTTTCACGCAATCCAATGGTCTTGGAGTTGATTAGACATTTCTTGGTCGTGGCCCCAATCAAGGATAGACAGTGAAAAGTAAGTTATGCTCAGGTTGAAGGAATTTTCTGTAGATATTCTCAAGAGTTCGTAGTGTCAATTACATCTCTCCATCACGTCAAGTCAGTTTGACTTTTCAGAAGAGTGTCCGCGATAGGTACATACATGATTGAATTGATCTCAGTTCACCTCAGGCGTCAATACTGATACAGTGATACACTTATCATAACATTTCGTATGTTACAATAAGATTCACCAAAATAGACGGAACTTGAAGTCAACGGAAACAAACAAAAAATTCAGTTTTACCAATTCTGCCAAACTCTCTGACTCGCTGGTCAGTGCTCCATGCTTTGGTTCCAGGTCAACAATTTCTTCTACAATTTTATTATTTTACTGCCAGTTTTAATTAATATGGAACAAAGACCATTACAGCTCAATTGGACAGCACTAAGCAGAAGAGAACCATCCATAAGGGGAATTGCGTTATGGATGGTTCTTTTCTGCTCAATGCTGCTCAATTACTCCTACTGACTATTCCAGTATCCCACTGACTACTCCAGTACTCCCCGGTAATGTCGATACTCTATGTTGGAACTTCGTACAATTCTAGATGGTGCTTTAACGAAGGCAATTACTGCAATTAGAATATTTTTTTTTTTTAAAAAAAAGTTTCCATTTATATTTCATCGACAAAAAACTCAGAACATACATTTTTCATATAAATGGTATACCCACCCGTATAAGCAGAGCTTGTGCCACGGGTGGGGAAGCTTGTGCCACGGGTGGGGAAAAGCTTGTGCCACGGGTGGGAAATATTGAGAAGATACCATGTTCAGATGATGGTATAATGAACCTAAGTCGAAGTATGCTTGTTTTGCGAAAAGAGGTTATTTAGTTCAACCCTTCGCTGTAGAGACCATGGAGCGTTGCCTCGAAGGTTTGGCTGAACCATTTGGGCAAGAAATCGGTTAATATCACGGGAGAATCCGGAATCCGGTTCCAAGCATTTTCTTGCTCAGAAGATTGGTCTGGCCATCCAGAGAACAAACGCTGCATGCATCCTAGGGTCTCTGGGAGAAATTTTAGTGATTTTTTTTATTATTGTTTAAATAAATAAATATATTCCTTTATTTAATTCTAAGTAGAATACTGACAAGTTACCACGTCCGGAGCATGTTCTAAGTACGTTCCAGGAACAAGGATTCACGGGTCAATCAGCGAAGAACATTTACATAGAGTGAACCGATTTGAAACACAACAGAACGAGTTCCTGGTGAATAATTTAATTACAATATTAGTATCATTTGCATTATACAGATTATGCTCGTATGATACGTCTAATATTTGCATTTGTTCGAGATTTAATTTAAATAACTTTCAAGACATTGTACAAGCAGATGCTTGATTGAAAAGAGACTTGTTTGGAAGCGATTTTTCCAGGAAAATCTCTCCCTCTCGACATATGCCGAAATTGAAACACTAGAGGCAACTTATGCAGACAGTTTGTGGCATAATGGAGAAGGAGAGTAAAACTCCTGGTCTGATTCGACTATGAATGAGCTTAGAGTTGTAGTTGAAAGGTGCGCAGTTACAAACGTAAAATCCCACGAAGGTACGCGTCACAAAGAGAGCAAAAGTCGAGTTTCGGAAGGCTAGTTTCACACATAGCTATAAGTTTTCATTCCGTACGGTTCGTTATCGGTCGCTCGTTTCACACCTATCGGTATAGGTATGAAACGAGAATCATGTTTTAATTCGGACAGAAATAATAATAATAATAATAATAATAATAATAATAATAATAATAATAATAATAATAATAATAATAATAATAATAATAATAATAATAAAGTGAGAAAAAGGAAAAGACTTAGCTTCCATAAATAGAGAAATAGCTTCTACCATGGATCACTGAAGCAACGTTGTGCGTGGTTAGTATCCGGATAGGCGTCCATTTGGTCAATCGCGAGCTCCTGTCTTTTCCCCGGGAGCTCAACTCAAGACTTAAGATCGGATCAATCAAGTTGGCACACCACACAGACACAAGACTCCTAGGTCCCATGTTCATAACTATGTACTTGGAATGAACCAGGCCCCTCTGAACGTAGGTTTGTTCTTGGAACGGCTAGCTTTCTCTTATCCTTATTCTCTCTTCGCTTTCGGGACGATAAGATATCCGCAGTTAGTGTTCCCTCTATCAAACTTCTTAAAATATAAATAAAAAAACTGATGAGATTTCAGCATGCGATTTTTATACGTCTGCCTGTTTTAAGGAAATACAGCACCAGACACCAGAAGATTAAGGTTTGTCCAAATTGAACACCAGACAAAATACAAAAAAAGGGGCGTGGCTAATTACCATACAACAGTAACTCACCTAGCATGCTGATAGCACGTCCATAACTTCCTTCTATACTCTATCATACTAACTTCCACACACCAATATTACCATAGTATGCCTAATAGCAGCAGTCAGTAATATCGAAGCATACAAAATAGCAACATTGACCACAGATGACGAGTAGGTACGAGTATATCATTATTGCCAGTAGTTATTCACGGGTTTAAACATTGACCACAGATGACGAGTAGGTACGAGTATATCATTATTGCCAGTAGTTATTCACGGGTTTACCCTGTGCTATAGGAGACGAGATCTCTGTTCATATTGAATCAGACCTACTGAGTATCTCGTTATACTTGTCTAGCCTTCAGTCTTCACCCATCGTATCTGCCTATCTGCTTCTATCCGAACCTTGCCAAGGTTGCAAAAGAAGCATTCCTTTCCTGCCCTCGTGCCAGCATAGCTAGCTTGGTTAATAGCGCGTCTACCTTGTAAGCGCTAGGCTGCAGGTTCGATTCTTGCCCGAGGCAGATTTTATCCTGAACTGATATTGTTCGCTCCCGGAAGGGTTGGCTTTCTCCTATCCTGTCTTCCATCTCTCTTCGTTTTTCGGGACGAGGGACGTAAAATGTTGCTAAAAATTCAAATTGGAAGACAAACCTGTGAAAGAGAGGGAAATCAGGATACCAGCCAGCCGTTCCGAGAACGAACCTTATTTGTTTGGGATAAAGTTCGCCCCGGGAGGGAAACGAGCCTGCGACCTAGAGCCTTGAAGATAGGCGCTCTACCTTCTATTATTAGGTACCTATAATTGTTAAGGCGGTCTCTTCTTGATCCCTTGTGTGCCGCGTCCATTTTTGTTTAGGACTATAAGCTAATTAGGCAGGCAAAAACGATATACTCTGGATTTCC
Source organism: Diaphorina citri (assembly GCF_000475195.1). Taxonomy (NCBI): domain Eukaryota; kingdom Metazoa; phylum Arthropoda; class Insecta; order Hemiptera; family Psyllidae; genus Diaphorina; species Diaphorina citri. The sequence goes on along the minus strand of NW_007378548.1, from coordinate 32,581 downwards.
ATACAACCCAATATTCCAATAGTTAGAGGGGACCTTGACAAAGTTACCGAGTCTTGTGCCTAAGTCTTCAATCAAGAATTTCCTCATTGGAGCAAGCATTGTGCAACTCTCCTCAGGAAGACAAGTACAAGCGTTCTATTATTTTTTATTGAAAACTTCTCATTATTCCGATATTAGCCAATATTATAATTAACTATCTTCTTCGAGCCATTCCTCCGCGGGTCATTTATTTTTTCCCTATTAAACTAACAACCGCAACATCTTGTAAGCAGCGTGTACTCCTTGTAAATAGCAAAGCGGACTACCAGTTTGCTCTGGTCTTGTAAATGGCGGCCTACCTACCAGTTTGTTCGCCTATTAGTTTATTTTTACTTGCTTCTTTATAGGGTTTCGATAGAGGGAACTGTAACAACTGAAGTCTTATCAAACCGAATTGAAGAGATAAGGACAGGATAGGAGAAAGCCAGTCATTCCGAGAACGAACCTCATCTCGATAAAAAGGATAAAATTCGCAGAAAAATCTCCTTTTGGTAAGGAATTTTGCAAACACATAATTATGTACTATTGTGTGATTGTACCTATCTTCTACCAAAATGTGCACTCCCAATGAAAGACAGGCCTAAACCTGATAGGTACCTGGAACACGAAATAAAAATTTTAAACACTTTGTATGTGACAAATATACTTGGAGCGCGAAATCAACCAAACTTCTGCCAACTTGAAACTCTTACTTGACACGACAAGTAAGTTACTTTTACTCCGAGTACATCCTTAATGAGATCGTGAGTAGATTGCGTGAAGAAGAGGTGACACCGTGAGTCTATTTATTTATTTATTGTTTGAAAGTAGAAGAAGTAGAAGAAAGAAGAATAGGAGAATGGGAGAAAGAAGCAGAAAAGAAAGAAGAAAGAGCAGAAGAAAAAGAAGTATTATGAGAACAAAAAGAAGAAGCAGCAGCAAAGGAAGATAATAATGTCGAAGAAGAAGGAGCAGAAGAAAAAGAAGAAGCGGAAGAGAGAAAAATAATACAAGAAAGAAGCAGATGACGAAGAAAGAGCACAAGAAGTGGGTACATGTAAGGAAGAAGAAGAACAACAAGTATTATCAGAACTATAAATAAATAACACCTAAAGAAGTCAAAGAAATCAGTCCTAAAAGAACCCTGGCCTTCGTAAGAAGTCTAGGGCTCTTCTAGAAAAATGAAGGGAATGTCACAAAAGATCTAACCAGGTCGCAGTGACCAAGGGCGTTCATCAAAGCCGATGGCCTTACTTATACTTATACCAATAATCAGAATTAACAAGCTGGGTCCGTCCCTCCGGGAATTTTTGAGCCCGTAGTTTATTCGATCGTGATTAGAGAAAATCAGTACGTATGTACCTACATAATTTGTTTAATATTCAGTTTATTATCATTCTTGATTTGATTTTTTGATTTTACTTTCATGTAATGATTTAAAATCAAGACTAGAGCCCGTTCTCCCTTTATTCCCAATATAAGGCTCAAGTCACCCATCCATTTATTGGCCTTGCTCGGCGTAGCTTAACATAGATAACGCTAAAACCGGTCTTAAATGATCGACTGAAGTGTTACCTAAAACTTTCTCGCTTTGAGTTCATAGGTCATCGCGACAAATTTCGAGATCAGAGCTCATTTGTGAGAGCTTGATTTGATTTTTTTATTTTACTTTCATGTAATGATTTAAAATCAAGACTGGAGCCCGTTCTCCCTTTATTCCCAATATAATGTCACCCATCCATTTATTGGCCTTTCTCGGCGTAGCTTAACATAGGTAACGCTAAAACCGGTCTTAAATGATCGGCTGAAGTGTTATCTAAAACTTTCTCGCTTTGAGTTCATAGGTCGTCGCTACAAATTTCGAGATCAGAGCTCATTTGTGTGAGAAAATGTGAAAAAAATCCCCCAAAAACTAGTTTTTTTGGTTTTTTGGCTTTATGGTTTTCTGGACAAAATTTGCACCACCATTTTCGTGTTCCTGGTAAAAAGACCTTTAATTTGATATATAGGTCGACCAGGTTTGGATAAGTCCTTCTATGGGGACAGACAGACAGACAGACAGACCGACCGACAGAGTGACAGACACCGAAGCGAATACAATAGTCCGTCCCTTATACCTTTTTATTACTATTGTAATAATAAAGGAAGGACGGACTAAAAAGCAGCAAACGGAGACAATGATGATAAAAAGGAGCAGAAGAAGAATTAGGTACATGTAAGGAAAAAGGAGAACAAGTATTATCACAAGAACAAAAAGAAGACGATGATGACTAAGAAGAAAGAGCAGAAGAAAAAGCAGAAGCAAAGGAATAAGAAAAACAAGCAGCAGAAATAAGGTTCGTGCATGATAAATTCTCAATGTAGAAAAGATAGGAAAAAGTTCAAAACAAAACACCCGAGCACACGAACAATAAATTAAACGACTGTACAAAAACACCTCCAGAACAAAAACAACACTTTAGCACCTCGAGAAACAAAAACATTTCAAGACATACAAAAACCGTATAGGACAGTATTCAGGATTTCAGATCTAAATGATGTATTTCGCATTTCACAGTTGTTCAAACATCATGTCCACAGAACTGAGAAAGTTTCCACTATTGTCTTTTATAAATCTAGGAAACCAGGGACTAAATTATGGATTCAAACTTCCTGCCAACCTAGTTCGCTATGTGGGTAACGCGTCTGCTTTGTAAGAGCTAGGTCGCGAGTTCCTATCCTATCCTGTCATCCTTCTCTCTTTGCTTTCGGGACGATAAGACCTTCGTAGTTACTATTCCCTCCATCAAATCTGTTATGCTGGGGTTTACCAACTGGGGATTGAGATAAAACGAGGATTTCCCTACACTTACTACCTGGGTCAACCTCGGATTGAACTCAATCCTGAGACTCGACCTTAGTGTAATCCAGCCATTAGGATCACTCAAGCAACATCCTGCCTGGTTGGTATCCAGACGGGTGACCGTCTGAAGGTAAAAACGGACCTGACCGCATACCAGAAATGCCAGAAAATGCTATGCAGACAAGCAAACAAAAAGTACAATAACTTATATTCGAAATACCTACAAAACATTGTCTACTCTTCACAATGGATGCCTACTATGACAGTGTATGCAAACTATGCAAACGATATGAATACGACACTCAAACACGTCATCCACATGGAAAAAAATGGACAGAGTTAAAAAAAAAAAAAAAAAGGTTTTCCAAACAAAAAAAAAAAAAAAAAAAAAAAAAAAAAAAAAACAGTGACAGAGTAAACCGTTGTGTTGTTGCTATTTTCTTCCTCTTCTCCCTTCTTCTTCTTCTTCCTATTCTTCCTTCTTCTTCTTTCTTCCTCTTCTTCTTCTTTCTTCCTCCTCTTCCTCTTCTTCTTCCTCTTCTTCTTCTTCTTCTTCCTCTTCCTCTACTTCTTCTTCTCAGTGTTACCAACAATATAATTCGAACAGTCAATAATTAGCAGCTTGTTTCCTCTCTAGTAAGGTGACATGACGCGATGGTAGTGTGTTTCTACCTTAACATGCCCCCAAAATTATATGCAACTTCCCCCAGCTGGCAAGTTCTTAACAAACAACTGGATGAGGCAACAACAAGTGAGATTGGAAAAGAACAACATTCCTGAAACAGACATCCCAAATAGAAGAATGTACTATTTGCGCACTAGAAGAGCCGACCCCAGAAGTCATTAGGCTCATATGGGATAAGGCAAGGGAGATATATATGTATAAACTATTTACACTTACCTTGTATCCTCCGCATCTATCACAAGCAATGTACTCGTAGTTATAATCCGCACCGTACCCTGCACTAGCTGAATCCCTCTCCGCGGCCGCACAATGAGCGAAATTCCTGTCCAACTCACACGCGAAGAACTTCTTGCGTTTCAACTTCCTTCGCGCGATTCGCGTCAGCAGACTAACGGTCGGCGACTTTTTCGCCCGTTGCGTCGAATGTTGCTGACTCAAGTAAAGTTTCTCACCGTTCGCTTCCAGTAGAGAATGTTCATTCTGACTCAAGTGAAGTTTATCACAGCGCTGACTTAAGTCTAGTTTACGAGTATGTTTATCGCTGTTCGCTTCCAGTAGATGCTGAGTGACGCACGGGGTACTAGCGTACGCATGCTGACTTAACTGTCCCGCATATATGACGTCACTTTTATCAAGGCCGTGCTGATCGAGTGGGAGAGGATCGCGGTGTACTGACTCAATGTCTATCGCTGCATCCTGTGAAATGTGCTTGTCATGATTGTGAATGTTCATAATAACTTGGATTGCGTAAATGTCGTGCTGACTTGGTTGGAAATTTCATCAATCTGCCGGGGGTTTTTAATGTTGTAATCTTGTAATGTGTATTTATATATATATATATTTTTCTTTTTCTTGTAATTTCTAAATTCAACTTTATTTATTTACGATTTCTTTTTGCACATCACAAAATACAATTGTGAATCAGCACTTTTTCTGTGAGAAATTCGTTTTTATTTTTGCTGACTTAACACTTGAAACACTTGTTTATTTAGGCATTTGTTTATCATTTCTTATATGTTTACATGTTAAGACATATGTAACAATTATGCAGTCGAAAAAAACAAAATGCGATAAGTTTCCGCTGAGTACATTAACCCTTCATGAGCCAGCGGTCACATTGATGATGATGTTGTTGGTTTCAGAACGGGTTAAAGTTGTATTCTTATTTCTCACTATACCTACAAGTTACACTCCAGTCAAAATATTCAGTATACTCACTCTTATCTAATCACATGTAAAATATTTGATCGTTCATTGAACGTACCTACTGTGACTGGAGTGTGACCTGAACGGACAGTGGGGATCGGACTTTTCGCAATTTTCCACGAGTTTTCCGGTTTTTCCAGGACGGCAAAAACCCTGTACTATGACAATTTCAAAGCAGTTAAATTGTCTTCTTCTACTTTCACACACAGCCTTTGTTGCTTAGAGTGCAAAGAAATAAATAAATTGTGCCTCCTGTATGTAAAAAGTAAGAAAAAGTCCTTTCCTTTGTCGAGACAAAACTAAGAAAATTTCCCAGTTAAGTAGCTTTTCTTCGGGCCTTTATGAAACTAATAAGGACGAACGTACATGAGAAAACTTCAAAGAGTTTTTAATAGTTTCTTCGCTTTACTTTCCTCCATTTTTCATTTTTCTTTTCTTTTACATTTTCTTTTTAATGAGAAAAACATGTAAGGCTTCAGGTTAAAATAGAAATTAATTTATATTTAACTTTGAAGAAACTCTTTGCCAGCCTAGTTACATATGTATGTAGCTCGGAGGGTAGCTCGTCTGCCTTGTAAGCGCTAGGTCGCGGATTCGATTCCCGTCCGAGGAGGATTTCATCGTAAACGGAGGAGATTCGCTTTCGGAACGGTTGGCTTTCTCCTATCCTGTCTTCCTTCTCTCTTCGCTTTCGGGACGATAAGACCTTAGCAGTTACAGTTCCCTCTGTCAATCCTCCTGTCTGTCTCCTATCAACAAACTGTCTAAAGTCTAAATTGTGGATCCAAAGAACCACCAACCTCCAGATCCGAAGTCCAATATACCTATTACATTACTACACCACTAAGGACGGTTCTCAATATTACTTTACATCTGTACAGGATTCATTAAGTGCCCATTTCTAAAGTACAACAGTCTGGAATTACCTATAATAAAATCCGACTAGGTACCTATTTCCTCGAACCACCTTATCCAAAATTCTGCATCAATCCGGAAAAATTTCTCACTCGAAAAGTGGTCGGCTGGAAGAACTCTTTCATCAGGAGAGAATCCCGCCACTCTCAATAAAACGGCAAAAAAGAGAAGAAAAATCAGTAGGGTGTACCTATTAAAATTTACAACTTTTTTCACTCCGAAATTTTTTTTCAACTTGGGTCGATTTTAGGTGTACTATTTTGATAAATTAATTTAGAAGAAAAAAATGTTGTTTAAATGAATATCATTTAAAAATTAGTAGATAGGTACCTACATACATAACTATATGATTAAATATTTTAATTTTAATATAATTTAAATCAAAATGATTAAATAATTAGTTAAGCAGGTAATTAGATAGGTAACAATGCATCAAAAAATTACGAAAAGGTAATTATCACAGCCTCGCCTCACCAACAAGGTAAAATCCCACTTTATTCGAGTAAAAAAGAGGGAATTTATTTTTGTATAAGAAAGCAAGAAAATAACTTGAAACTTTCGTGTGTTAAAAAATCGTACTTTTTTACGTTTTCGCCTCGAAGAAAAACACACTGCTGGGAATGTATCGTACGCTGTGATAGGACGAGTACTGACTGCTGATTGGCTGAATAGCTGAATTGTAGTTGTACTCGATGTGAAATTTCCCCCAATATTCTGTAATACGGTATTTGAGTACTGAAGAATGTGAAATTGTTTTCTGTACGATAGGTAATTTCAGTACTGAAATTCTATTTCCCCCAATAGTCTGCAAAGTATTTGAGTACTGAATAATTCTATTTTATGATTTTTTTATACGAGAATTTGAGTAATTTAAAACTTTTTTTTTTTTTTTTTTTTTTTTCAATTTCTTTGGACATTTTTGAAATGTATTTATTTATTCGTTTAGAATTTTAGATATTAAATTAACTTATTCTTGTTTTAAAAAAAAAGAAATTCTTTTTTTTAATGAATTTTTCGTACATTTCCGATTCTTATCTGTTCACGGCCAGCTAATACGCTAACAAATAGACGTGTTTTTTTAGGAACTAAATTTCCATCTTCCCCAACTACCCAGTAAGAATACGTATACTACACCCGATACATCATTACCTTTAATGCACGCAAATTATAAAGTAGAACGGAGTACTGAAATCCTTATTATGTTATTTCCCCCAATATTCTGCAAAGTATTTGAGTACTGAATTCTATTTTATGATTTTCTATACGATAATTTGAGTACTGAAATCCTTATTATGTTATTTCCCCCAATATTCTGCAAAGTATTTGAGTACTGAATTCTATTTTATGATTTTCTATACGATACTTTTAGTACCCAATATTCTGCACGGTATTTGTTATTTTCGAAATCCTTATTATGTTATTTCCCCCATAATAGAGCATTTACTTATCTAATTATTGTATTGTATCTATCGTATTGTTTCATACTACCAATAAAACAATAAAATGGGGTTATCCCGTAAATTTCTAAAAAAAATAAAAAAAAATAATAAAAAAAATTAACTTTCTGAATTTAAACTCAAATAAAGTTCACAAAACTCGGTGTACAAAAGTTTTGCATAATCCACTAAGTTCAAGTCGCAAACTCCGCTAAGTTAATTTCGCAGAATAAAATGCTTTAGTGGAACTTTTTCTTGCTCAAAGGAACTTTAGACGTCTCTGAGCTCAGAACTCGGAAAAGTTCTGTCAGGCTAGAGGAAAAATTCATATTATTTACTCGTAGGTAATTGGATCGCTTCTTAACTTTTAAAATGGGGAATTAAAAAAATAAGGAATGCCGCTATGAAATACGAATAATGAGGAGCTTTTTTTCAACCGAGAGAAAGTCCAAAATTGGAGAGCAAAACCAAACAATCGCAATTTTTTTTTTTTTTTTCAATCCACTTCGGGTAGGTTAAAAAAACTAATATTTTGCTCTCTTATTTCTTATGTTACTTATGTATATCCCTACCTCTTTTTCAACATCCTACTTTATCAATTTATCATTAATTTTCATCATTATCATACGCCACCCATACGCCATCATACACCACAATAAAATCAACATATATTTACAATCATTTCCTTCCTTTTCTTCTCCTCCTCCTTCTTCTACGCATCCTTTCTCAATTCCTTATTATTTCCTGTTTTTCCCTTAAAAATAAATAAATAAATTTTCCCACAATCTTTCTCCTCAAAGCGGCCTGAACCGGAAAAAGAATTTCCCGAAAATTCTCTAAAACTTGCCTGGAGGGAAAACTTTTTCTCCCTCAGTTGAAATGTTTCCCCAGATAGGCATAATACTGCTAAATTTAGATGTTCAAAGTAAAAAAAAAGTTCTTTACTTTCCTTAGATCCTTGGAAGAGGAATTTAATTTTCTGGATTTGGGATTTAGGTTCGAAATACACTCTGAAGAGAGAGGATAATCTGATTTCTTCTTCTTCTTCTTCTTCTTCTTCTTCTTCTTCTTCTTCTTCTTCTTCTTCTTCTTCTTCTTCTTCTTCTTCTTAAAGTAAATACTTCTTCTTCTCTTCCTCCTCCTCCTCCTAGTCCTCCTTCTTCTTCCTCTCTTCTGTCTTTTTTCCCTTCTTTTTCTTTATCCTTCTCATCTCTTCCTCCTCCTCCTTCCCTCTCTTCTCTTCTTTTATCCCAATTTCTTTCTTTGTTCTTGGAAATTCAATTTGTTCTTCCACTTATCCCTCTCTACTTTTTTACAGACTGTTTTCTTCCTCATTTTTCCCTTCTTCCCTTCCAATCTTCCAAATCCTTCTTTTTGCTTGATTCTGGGAATCGTCCTTAGTTTCTTCTCTCTGGTATTTATTTCTTATTATGTTATTTCCCCCAATATTCTGCACGGTATTTGTTATTTTCGAAATCCTTATTATGTTATTTCCCCCATAATAGAGCATTTACTTATCTAATTATTGTATTGTATCTATCGTATTGTTTCATACTACCAATAAAACAATAAAATGGGGTTATCCCGTAAATTTCTAAAAAAAATAAAAAAAAATAATAAAAAAAATTAACTTTCTGAATTTAAACTCAAATAAAGTTCACAAAACTCGGTGTACAAAAGTTTTGCATAATCCACTAAGTTCAAGTCGCAAACTCCGCTAAGTTAATTTCGCAGAATAAAATGCTTTAGTGGAACTTTTTCTTGCTCAAAGGAACTTTAGACGTCTCTGAGCTCAGAACTCGGAAAAGTTCTGTCAGGCTAGAGGAAAAATTCATATTATTTACTCGTAGGTAATTGGATCGCTTCTTAACTTTTAAAATGGGGAATTAAAAAAATAAGGAATGCCGCTATGAAATACGAATAATGAGGAGCTTTTTTTCAACCGAGAGAAAGTCCAAAATTGGAGAGCAAAACCAAACAATCGCAATTTTTTTTTTTTTTTTCAATCCACTTCGGGTAGGTTAAAAAAACTAATATTTTGCTCTCTTATTTCTTATGTTACTTATGTATATCCCTACCTCTTTTTCAACATCCTACTTTATCAATTTATCATTAATTTTCATCATTATCATACGCCACCCATACGCCATCATACACCACAATAAAATCAACATATATTTACAATCATTTCCTTCCTTTTCTTCTCCTCCTCCTTCTTCTACGCATCCTTTCTCAATTCCTTATTATTTCCTGTTTTTCCCTTAAAAATAAATAAATAAATTTTCCCACAATCTTTCTCCTCAAAGCGGCCTGAACCGGAAAAAGAATTTCCCGAAAATTCTCTAAAACTTGCCTGGAGGGATTATTATGTTATTTCCCCCAATATTCTGCACGGTATTTGTTATTTTCGAAATCCTTATTATGTTATTTCCCCCATAATAGAGCATTTAACTTTTTGAATTTAAACTCAAATAAAGTTCACAATACTCGGTGTACAAAAGTTTTGCATAATCCACTTAGTTCAAGTCGCAAACTCCGCTAAGTTAATTTCGCAGGATAAAATGCTTTAGTGGAACTTTTTCTTGCTCAAAGGAACTTTAGACGTCTCTGAGTTCAGAACTCGGAAAAGTTCTGTCAGGCTAGAGGAAAAATTCATATTATTTACTCGTAGGTAATTGGATCGCTTTGGGGTGTGAGAATGAAGCATACTCGTATGTTGTACTCGTAACTCGTATCTAAATGATGCTAGAAGCAATTGATGTCAGATTTTTGCACCTTCATTTGGATTTTTACACCGTAAAGACGAATAGCCCAAGGTACTCCATAAAGACGAATAGGTAGCCCAAGAAAAATACACCAAATATCGAAACAAATTCATATAGGGACTCGAACAGGCCAGGAAAAAATACGTAAAAATGGGTTAAATGTTGAAACAAAATCAAGTAAAGAAGAGTTGGATTTTTCCAAGGTGATCTAAAAAGTCCGCGAAAGCTCCCCTTGTGCTTCCAAAATATCTCTGCAAACTTTTCGAAAAATGTCGGTATCTCCGAAAATATTTTTTTTAAGCAACAAAGCTCCTTCAACCTACTGGAAACTGAGGAAACAAAATTACTACTGGGGGAAAAGTATCTCGAACTCTGGGAATTTTACAGATAAACTTGCTTCCCACCTACAGTCCCTATACCGTAATAAAAAAAGTTCAAAACTAATGTACCTCGTTCCTAGATTAAACATAATTAAAAATATGGGTATCCTGGGATTTTCCAAATGTAAATTTTCCCTGCAAAAGTACCTAAATGAAATCTGGTCTCCCTGTAAAAAACACTCTGATAATAATCCCTTGTTGACAAAAGTTCTCGCAAAAATTCCCCCTTCCATCTCTCCCAAAAGTCCCTTTCCATTTTCCCAGATATGTACCCAAATAGGAAAATATGTAGGTACTGGTACACAGGATATTCGAAATTTTCAAACATTCAAAATTCCCTTTCCCAATTTCGAAAAATCTCCCTCTTAATTAGAAAAAAAATCTCCTCACACAATTTTCCCTTGGATTTTATGAAAACGTCTCTTTCCAGCTCTCAAAATCCCCCTCCTCCCGGCATTTGTTGAAAAATTCCCTTCCACAATTATTTCAAAAACTCGTCGCTCCCATTTTATGCGAATATCCCGCGGAGGCGAAAAGGGAACAAACGAGGGAGGGGGAAATGAAATAAATGAAGCAAACAAGGAGAGAGGAAGCAGAGGGAGGAAAAAATCATAGACGGGATAAATTACGACATAAGAACGTGACGGAGGGAGGGGGCAAATAATAACGTTAGGGAGGGAGAAACAAGACTATAAGGGAGGGATGAAAAGGGAAGGCCGAGGGGAGAAAACACAGCATAAGGGAGAGATGGTGGGAAAAAGGGAGAAACACAGGCATTTGACAAAGGCGAGGGGCACTGCAGTGTAGAGGAGGGAGAAAAAACGGCAAAAGGGAGGAATAGAGGGAAACTCAAGGGGGTAAATAACGTTTTATTTTATTTATTTATTTATTTAATGGGAATTTTTTTACTAGAAGAAAGAATAGATGAAGAAGAGGGGTGAGAAAGGAGAGCTCTCACTGGTCTCCTTTTACTTGTCTACAGACTTTTTCTCATTCTGTTTTCTCCTCCTCCTCCTCCTCCTCCTCCTCCTCCTCCTCCATCTTGTTGAAAGAAAATTAGAAAATGCATCAAGTGCAGTGGAAGACAGATGTAAGAGACAAGGGAGAAGACGGGGGAGGAGAAATGAAGAAGAAGGAGGAAGGAAAAGACGGAGGAAAAGAGGAAGAATCGAAGAGGGAAGTGAGGATAAAAGTAGAAAATAAAGAGCAGTAGCAGGAGAGGGAAAGAAAAATAAGAAGAAAGAGGAGAAGGAGAAGAGAATAGGAGTAAAAGAAAGAAGAGTTGAAGAAGAAGGGGAGAAAAGAAAAAGAGAAGAACAAGAATGAGGAGGAGGAGGAGGAGGAGGAAGAGAAGAACAAGGAAGAGGAGGATATGTTAAATTAAATGGAAATGAAAAGAGGAGGAGGAGGAGGAGGAGGACAAACGGAATAGATGGGAATGAGAGAAACATCAAGTTAACAGAGGAACAGTGGAGGAGATATATCCAAATGTTTGTAAGACCGACAAAATTAGTGTAGGTCATGCAGTGTAGAGGAGGGAGAAAAAACGGCAAAAGGGAGGAATAGAGGGAAACTCAAGGGGGTAAATAACGTTTTATTTTATTTATTTAATGGGAATTTTTTTACAAGAAGAAAGAATAGATGAAGAAGAGGGGTGAGAAAGGAGAGGTATAAATAAAGGGGGAATTTTACTAGGAGGGAGAAAGGGAGGGAAAGAGGGATAAAAGAGAGGGGTGGTAATGAATTTGAAAATTATGCAGTCGAAAAAAACAAAATGCGATAAGTTTCCGCTGAGTACATTAACCCTTCATGAGCCAGCGGTCACATTGATGATGATGATGTTGTTTGTTTCAGAACGGGTTAAAGTTGTATTCTTATTATTTCTCAATATACCTACAAGTTACACTCCAGTCAAAATATTCTTAGTTCTTACTGGTGATTAAATGTGAGTATTCACATGTGTCGTTCAAGTCACAGGTATACTCACTCTCATCTAATCACATGTAAAATATTTGATCGTTCATTGAACGTACTCTGTGACTGGAGTGTTACCTGAACGGATAGTGGGGATCGGACTTTTCGCAATTTTCCACGAATTTTCCGTTTTTTCCAGGACGGCAAAAACCCTGTATTATGACAATTTCAAAGCAGTTAAATTGTCTTCTTCTACTTCCACACACGGCCTTTGTTTTTCCTTCCGCACTGGGCAGGAAGTCAACAAGAAACGCAAATGAAAAATACACACGAACATAGTGGAAGGATAATGAGAAAGGGGTGAAGAGAAGAGAAATGTAAGAAGAGGAATATGCGGAGAAGGAGAAGAGGAGGAGGAGCAGGAATAGGAAATGAATAAGGAAAGTAATGAAATGAAAATACACACGAACATGGAAGAAGAATATAATGAGAAAGGAGAGAAGAGAAGAGTTAGAATTAGAGGAAAATGAAAAAGACAAAGAGGAGAAGAAGGAGATGAAGAGGGAGTGAATAAGAAACGCGACGAAATGAAGGATAATTGCAAAAGAAGAGGAGGAGGAGGAGGAGGAGGAGGAAGAAGAAGAAGAAGAAGAAGAAGAAGAAGAAGAAGAAGAGGAAGAGGAAGAAGAAGAGGAAGAGGAAGAAGAAGAGGAAGAAGAAGAAAAGGAAGAAGAAGAGGAGGAAGAAGAAGAGGAAGAGGAAGAGGAGGAAGAAGAAGAAGAAGAAGAGGAGGGGAGGAGAAAATGAAGGAGAGGGAGAGGAGGAGTAGGAGAAGGCGAAGGAAGAATGAAAGAGATATTATGGGGAAAAGGGAAGAGGGGGGGAAGAAGAAAAGGACGAGAGAAAATAGGAGGAAGGGAAGGAGAGAAAGAGAGAGAGAGAGAGATAGAGAGAGGAGAGAAAGAGAGAGAGGGAGTGAGAGTGAGAGAGGAAAAGAGAGAGAGAGAGAGAAGGAGAGAGGGAGGGAGTGAGAGAGAGGGAATGAGAGTGAGAGAGAGAAAGAGATAGAGAGAGAGAAGGGGAGAGAGAGAGAGAGAGAGGGAGGGAGTGAGAGTGAGAGTGAGAGAGAAAGAGATAGAGAGAGAAAGAGATAGAGAGAGAAGGAGAGAGAGAGAGAGAGATAAAGAGAGTAGGAGTTGAGGCAAAAGTTTTCACTCAACTTGATGGTGTTTCCTTGAAGAGAAAGACAGAAACAGATGGAGAGAAAAGAGAGGACAAAGAAAAAGGAGGGAGAAAGAGCGAAGGAAATAAATTAAATGAATAATGGAGGAAGGGAGAAGAAAAGAGAGAGGGCCGAGAAAAGGAAGTATAAGAAGAAGAAAGAGGGAGAGGAAGAGGAAGAGAGACAAAAGAAAGATGAATAGGGAGAAAGAGAGGAAGAAAGCGGTGAAAAGGAAAAAAAAGAGGGAGGGAGAGAGAAGAGAGAGACAAGAGAGAGAAAGGAAGAGAGAGAGAAAGATTGAGAAAGAGAGCGAGAGAAGAGAGAAAGGCAGAGGGAGAGAGTTCTCCCTCCCATAAAACGAGACAGATATTTATGTGCAGTTGTAAAACAAGGAAGGAAGGTACAGCTTGTGCGGGAATTACCCTTCGCAAAGCTAAATTACCCTTCGCAAAGCTAAATTCCCTAACTAGATTATTATTCAGACTACAATTTACATATTTTATCAAGTTTTCCCTTTCCTTTGGCTTCAACAAGTCTTTTAGACGTCAACTTTTGCCTGCAAAAGTTCAAGATGATTTGCCTCTAGCAAAATTCAATGTCAATTATAATGCTGGGTAGCTTGCTAGAGAGTGGAAGTTTTTTTTTTTTTCTTACTTTCCTTATTATATAGGAAGGGAAGTATTTTTTCTTTATTTTAAGAGGTTTGATAGAAGGAAGAGTAACTGCTAAGGTCTCAACGTCCCGAAATCGAAGAGAAGGAAGACAGGATTTGAGAAAGTCGGCCGTTCCGAGAACGAACTTGATCTGTTGAGTAAAAAGTAATGGCGGAAACAACATGCATAAAACATTGTTGCCTAATAGGCAGGCAGAAAAATTAGGTAGGTACTCACCAAAATCGACAACAAAGCAATTTCTTACTGGAAATGAGCATGATGACAAATACAGGAATAGAAATGAGAATACACCTGTGAACAAAATTAACAGTAGTTTCGTGTTAGAATAAGATTTAAGAAGAAAAAATAATCGAATGATAAATACTTAAGACAGGTGAAGTGAAGTAAAATTCAGAAAAAGTGAAACCTGAAAATTAGTTCATCTTGGCCGAATTCACAAAGTGAGTTCATCAAACTTCAAACTCCGTATAAGTTTAACTTTTGGTTGGATTAAGTTGGATTAAGCGATCAGCCAATCAGATTGTCAGATCCTAAAATTTAACAACACATTATTTGAATAGGAAATTTGTATGAACGCCTGAAACTTTGTCCGAGTATGCAATGCGCAAGATAAAAATTCCCCTAACACAAAGATTTTGTGATCCGTTTATGCAAGGTGTTCTCGCTAGGTGTGCCATTTTATAGAGGGGACTTATAAGAGCTAGATTGCGAGTTCGATTCCCACCCGAAGGGATTTTATCTTAAACAGTGCGCCAGGTCAAGTTCCAGTAAGCACGTCTATGCATCTTTAGACGGACCGATTCGGCCCGTTTTTTCGAGGTATGTTCTGCAAACGACTGGCTTTCTCCTGTACTGTCCTCCTTCTCGATTTTCTCCCGCTGAGGGTATCGTAAAAAATATATATATATTTTTGGACTGTGTGAAAGAAAATGAATATGAAAAAATAATTTATTTAGTGACTTGGAAAAAATCTTCCTTCTCTGTTGCCTTTATTAACCATTCCTCGTAGATGTTTTAAAATCTTAGCCTAAAGTGTGGGCGCCTATGTCAGATTTATGTAGGTGACATTGCCTGTCTCATATGATGATGAAAGGAGATTATTACAGATATGACAAATACAGGAATAGAAATGAGAATACACCTGTGAACAAAATTAACAGTAGTTTCGTGTTAGAATAAGATTTAAGAAGAAAAAAATAATCGAATGATAAATACTTAAGACAGGTGAAGTGAAGTAAAATTTAGAAAAAGTGAAACCTGAAAATTACTTCATCTTTTCCGGATCCACAAAGTGAGTTCAAACTTCAAACTCGGTATAAGTTTAACTTTTGGATTAAGCGATCAGCCAATCAGATTGTCAGATCCTAAAATTTAACCACACATTATTTGAATAGGAAATTTGTATGAACGCCTGAAACTTTGTCCGAGTATGCAACGTGCAAGATAAAAATCCCCCTAACACAAAGCTTTTGTGATCCGTTTATGCACGGTGTTCTCGCTAGGTGTGCCATTTTATAGAGGGGACTTATAAGAGCTAGATTGCGAGTTCGATTCCCACCCGAAGGGATTTTATCCTAAGCAGTGCGCCAGGCCAAGTTCCAGTAAGCACGTCTATGCATCTGTAGACGGACCGATTCGGCACGTTTTTTCGAGGTACGTTCTACAAACGACTGGCTTTCTCCTGTACTGTCCTCCTTCTCGATTTTCTCCCGCTGAGGGTATCGTAAAAAATATATATATATTTTTGGACTGTTCCCTTTCCTTTCCCCCTTCTCGATTTTCCCCCCCGGGGGGTATCGTAAAAAAAAAAAAAAAAAAAAAATTGGACTGTGTGAAAGAAAATGAATATGAAAAAATAATTTATTTAGTGACTTGGAAAAAATCCTCCTTCTCTGTTCCCTTTATTAACCATTCCTCGTTGATGTTTTAAAATCTTAGCCTAAGTGTGGGCGCCTATGTCAGATTTATGTAGGTGACATTTCCTGTCTCATATGATGAAAGAAGATCATTACAGTCGCATCCTTGTCACATTAGACAGTTGTATACTAAATTTCAAGTCTCTAGCTCTTATACCGTTCTCGAGATATCTTGTTTACAGACAAACACACACACACACATACACACACATACACACACACACATACACACACACACACACACACACACACACACACACACACACACACACACACACACACACACACACACACACACACACACACACACACACACACACACACACACACACACACACACACACACACACACACACACACACACACACACACGAACCAATGGCTGAAACTTCGAATTTAGGCTCGAGTGACCTCAAAACGTGTTTTGGAACTAAAATCTGACCATCGAAAATTTGACCCGATTACATAACTTTCCTTCCTATAGGATAAGGAAAGTAAAAATCATAGGTAGGTTCCTTCTAATGCATTTTGTTGCTTGCTTTTCTCAAGTACTCGACTAGGTATATATACTCAGTTTACTTTAACATCATAATTATGTTTACTCAAACCTAGCACAGTGGGGAATTTGTTCTAGATTTTGCCCCCTCTCTCGATTGGAAAACTGAAATCAGGAAATAGAGAGGGGAGAGAAAATACTATCAAAACCTACAAAAGGGTAAGAGGGTAAAACCAGTCGAGAGTTATGGTGGAAAAGAAAATAATAAAAACAAACCAAACAAACAAACAAACAAACCAAACAAACTAACTAAATGTAAAAGAGGTCAAGTTAAAATTTCGAATTCACTTCGTTTGTTCAATTACACCATTGGTTCTTACTTTGTACCTATAGATTGTAGAATAGGTAATTAAAACTAATCTCATGATAGCCTGTATCTATGTAGGTATCTAATATTTTTTATAGGCTGTACAATCTACCTATTCAGTATTCATAGGTACCTATTTATAGGTACAATCTACCTATTCAGTATTCATAGGTACCTAATTTTTAAAAAAAAAAAAAAAAAAAAAAAAAAAATGAAGGCTAACTAAACCAGACTAGCTCGAGTTCGCTTGGTAAGATTCAAGTGTTCTGGTGATTCAACAGAAATATCTGTATAATCAGTTTACCTACACATTAAAGGTAAAGAATTCTCTGGTCCTCTCACAGAACTATCAGTTAGTATGATGATCAATTTACACGTTAGCGTTAGAGAATCATCCAATGTTAAGTTCAAAGTTCAACTCTCTGCGAGTGTACACATCGTCCTTGAAAAACAAAAGCGCCTATCAACAATTTATTTCTTTCTTTTTCGAAAATGTAATTTTTACCTTTTTTAAATTAAATTCCTAAAAACATTTTTTTTAGTTTTTGTGTCCCACAAAAGTCTAGTAACATTCAAAACCTCCTGAAAAAACATCCTAGAGGCTCACAGTGAAAGAAAAGATCGTAAGTTAGATGGAAAGCTCCTTCAGAAGAAATCTGACACTTAAAAGTAAGCCAGAAAAAAGAAAAAAAATCTCCTCCCCCCCCCTCCCCCCTTGAGAGTTAGCAAAAAAGACATTAAGCTCTATTGTTTCTTCAGCGACATTATATTGTGTGAAGGCAACATTCTCAGATAAAGATGAACTGGTTTTTAGCACAAATCTCCTACAATCTACGTCATCTCTGCTGGACTCTGGAATCTTTCGCCTTTTGAACGAAACGAAATGAATTGCAAGTTTTTACTTTTAATTTTATTACATACTTACTTACCCTATTATGATCAATTATTTCTTAGCACGACGTTTTTTTCCTTTTTTGTTCAGTCTGTTGGATTTGTGATAACTTTCGAACGGTTTATCTGATTCTGATGAAATTTGTCAAAATATTTCTGAAGAGTAATTTTAAACAATGGATTGAAGGAAAGTATCAAGACATCTGTGAAGTGAAGAGTCCATCAACAGAAATGTTGCTAGAAGAAATAAATTGCTAGAAGAAATTGCAGGGTGTAGGTACTTCAAATGGGTACTTCAGAAGTACCTAGAATCAATGGGAAATTGCTACAAAAAGGAGCTGTCACAAATGAGCGGTGACCAGTGTGTTATTATAGGGTTAGGTTAAACACAAAAAGGAGCTTTCACAATTTGTGCAGTGACCACTTGACCAGTGTAGTTATTATAGGGTTAAGTTAAGCACAAAAAGAGTTTTCTTTTCCATTGTCATGACTTCTGAATATTTATCTCCAAATGTAATGGTTTATGGTGTACTGTTTTACTGCATTGCTATACCTATGGACCACAAAATTGTGATAACCCTGCTCTCTTCAATAATCGCAATGAAAAAAAAAAGTTGTAGAAAGTTAGAAAAAAGTTTAAAAAAAAAAACGTTTTATTCTGATTCTGGCCTGATTGGGGAGTATGGGCGGGAGCATAGTGTTTCTTCTCGGGACATGCTACGAGCAGTCGTGCATGCTATGACACAGACCGACAAATATTTGGACCAAAAAGAATGTTTCCTCCTTGGTCATGCTAATGTTGTTTTTCCTTCCGCACTGGGCAGGAAGTCAACAAGAAACGCAAATGAAAAATACACACGAACATAGTGGAAGGATAATGAGAAAGGGGAAAAGAGAAGAGAACTGTAAGAAGAGGAATAACTGTAAGAAGAGGAATATGCGGAGAAGGAGAAGAGGAGCAGGAGGAGGAGGAGGAAATGAATAAGGAAAGCAATGAAATGAAAATACACACGAACATGGAAGAAGAATATAATGAGAAAGGAGAGAAGAGAAGAGTTATAAAGTTATAATGGAAGTAAAAGGAGAGGAAAATGAAAAAGAGAAAGAGGAGAAGAAGGAGATGAAGAGGAAGTGAATAAGAAACGCGACGAAATGAAGGATAATTGCAAAAGAAGAGGAGGAAGAAGAAGGAGGAGAAGAGGAAGAGGAAGAAGAAGAAGAAGAGGAAGAAGAAGAAGAAGAGGACGAAGAAGAAGAGGAGGGGAGGAGAAAATGAAGAAGAGGGAGAGGAGGAGTAGCAGAAGGCGAAGGAAGAATAAAAGAGAGATTATGGGGAAAAGGGAAGAGGGGGGAAGAAGAAAAGGACGAGAGAAAATAGGAGGAAGGGAAGGAGAGAAGGAGAGGGAGTGAGAGTGAGAGAGGGAGTGAGAGTGAGAGAGGAAGAGGCAGTGAGAGTGAGAGAGGAAGAGAGAAGAGGGAGAGAGAGAGAAAGAGATAGAGAGAGGAAGAGAGAAGAGGGAGAGAGAGAGAAAGAGATAGAGAGAGGAAGAGAGAAGAGGGAGGGAGAGAGAAAGAGATAGAGAGAGGAGGAGAGAGAGGGAGTGAGAGTGAGAGAGGAAGAGAGAGAAAGAGATAGAGAGAGAGAAAGAGATAGAGAGAGATAAAGAGATAGGCAGGGCGTCCCATAGAGTTTGCCATTGGATTTTAACGAGTTTAGCGGCGAATGGTTTCAGATCCAGAGGAGAGCAGAGTTTCAATAAAGCTAAAGTTTGTGGCGACTGGGTTGTCTGATTTTCATGAAATTTGGCAAAACCTGTTTAGGTAACTGAAGTTAAGAAACGTTGCGCGTGGTTAGTATCCGGATAGGTGACCATCTGCTGCTGGCTTTTTAGTTCGAATCAAACCTGATGTGTGAAAACATGTTGTTTGGCGTTAGAATCAAACCTGATTGAAACTGAACAGATGTCAAAGTACAGACGATTTTTGGAACATGGAAACATCATTGTTAAGAGAGGATGAGCATTCTCTTCAAATGCAATTTGAAAAGTCAACAAGACGAGATGAGAGCAAAATGGAACACATTGAAGGAAAAATTATTGCGAAGTACTTGAGACTGAGAGAGAGCAGTTGGAAGGGGAAATGAAAATTGCAACACTGCGAAGAAGAGGAGGAGGAGGGGAAGGGTTAGGAGGAGGAAGAGGAGATGGAAAGGGACGGGACGAGAAGGGCAAAGAAAAAAAGGGAAAGGAAGAAGAGAAGAAGGAAGAGGGGAAGAAAGAGGAAAGGGAAAACAGGAGAAGGGCAAAGAGAACAAGGAAGAGGAAGAGAAGGAGGAGAAGTACGAGAAGGAGGGAAAAGAGGAGGCAAAAAGGAGGGTAGGGGAAGATATTAAACAATAAGAAAGGAGAGAGATGACGAGAAAGGGAGAGAGAAAGAAAGAGAGAACGATAAGGGAAAGAGAGAGAGAGAGGAGAAAACGAGAAGGGAAAAGAAAGAGAGAAAGAGGCGGGCAGAAAAGAGAGGGAAAAGGGATAGAGAATTAAGAAAGAAAGGAGAGATAAAGAATTTAAACAAACAAAATGTCTAACAAGAGCTTTCTATCAAAGGTTAACACTTTATTTACTCTCTTATCTTTTCTCTCTGATGAAAAGGAAGAAAAAATGGTAAATAAGAGAAGATTAAAATCAACATTTGTGTTGATTGGAGATTTGAACGGGCGAGTATGGAAGCAATAGATCAGTTGCGCTTACTTGGGTGATGTTTCAAAGTCATAGAGCAGGAAAAATGAGGACCAACGGAATTTTTTTCTTCTACAACTTCTAGAAACCGAGATATAAATCGATGGGAGGGAGGGTGCTTCCTGTGGCCCGCGAAGTACCTCCCAATGTAGCATGTGGCCCGCATACACATACAAGTTGGAAACCCCTGTTCTAGGTATATACATAGATTGTATTTTTTATCCACAGGTAGAAAAATAGGTAGATTTGATTTAAGCACCAGGTCTATGATTAGATGGATTAGCTTAGGCTTAGAGTAGAGACTCAAAGAATGTTTGATCAGCAATGGGAACATTTGCTTCACCAATCTATTCTATTCTATTCGATTCTAGTATATAGAAAAGAGGGGAATTCCCAAGAAAATAGTTGATTGTCGTGAATTCAACTAGTGTTACTACAGTAATGCTTTACTGCCTATCATACATCTATTGAACAATCATCGTACATCTATTGAACGAATGAAAAGTTTCAAGATTCTTCATTTCGTTGGTCTGTTTTGCGACTTTTCCATTTTTAGGTAGGTACCTACCTAAGTACCTATGTATTTATATTTTAATATTTTTGGTCACACCATCCCAAGCATGATGTAAACTTTGTACCTAGATTGAGAGGGAAAACTTTGAGCAGAATCCTAATCGTGTAAAACTTTAGCACCAAAGCTAAAGTTTGTGGCGACTGGGTTGTCTGATTTTCATGAAATTTGGCAAAATCTGTTTAGGTAACTGAAGTTAAGAAACGTTGCGCGTGGTTAGTATTCGGATAGGTGGCCATCTGCTGCTGGCCTTTTAATTAGAATCAAACCTGATGTGTGAAAACATGTTATTTGGCGTTAAAATCAAACCTGATTGAAACTGAACAGATGTCAAAGTACAGACGAAATTTGGAACATGGAAACATCATTGTTAAGAGAGGAAGAACATTCTCTTCAAATGCGATTTGAAAAGTCAACAAGACGAGATGAGAGCAAAATGGAACACATTGAAGGAAAAATTATTGCAAAGTACTTGAGACTGAGAGAGAGCAGTTGGAAGGGGAAATGAAAATTGCAACACTACGAAGAAGAGGAGGAGGAGGGGAAGGGTTAGGAGGAGGAAGAGGAGATGGAAAGGGACGGGACGAGAAGGGTGAAGAAAAAAAGGGAAAGGATGAAGAGAAAAAGGAAGAGGGGAAGAAAGAGAAAAGGGAAAACAGGAGAAGGGCAAAGAGAACAGGGAAGAGGAAGAGAAGGAGGAGAAGTACGAGAAGGAGGGAAAAGAGGAGAAAAAAAGGAGGGTAGGGGAAGAAATTAAACAATAAGAAAGGAGAGAGATAACGAGAAAGGGAGAGAGAAAGAGAGAACGATAAGGGAAAGAGAGAGGGAGGGAGAGAGAGAGGAGAAAACGAGAAGGGAAAAGAAAGAGAGAAAGAGGCGGACAGAAAAGAGAGGGAAAAGGGATAGAGAATTAAGAAAGAAAGGAGATTTTTACTTTTAACTTTCTACAACTTTTTTTTTTTTTTAATTACGCCCTGGTTGGAATTCAATCCGGGACTTTCTGCTAGTCTATCCTTTTACTACTGAGATACGACCTACACTAGTTGTCGGTCTTACAAACATTTGGATATATCTCTTCCACTGTTCCTCTGTTCACTTAATGTTTCTCTCATTCCCATCTATTCCGTTTGTCCTCCTCCTCCTCCTCCTCCTCCTCTTTTCATTTCCATTTAATTTAACATATCCTCTTCCTTCTTTTCATCCGTCTTCTTCTTCTTCTTCTTCTTCTTCTCCTCCTCCTCCTCCTCCTTCTTCTTCTTCTTCTTCTGGTCCTTTTTCTTTTTCTTGTGGTCCTGCTCCTTCTCCTTCTTTTCCTCATCCCCCTCTTTCTGTTCTTTCTGTTCCACTTTATCCTCCTCTCTTCCCTCTTCAATTCTTCCTCTTTTCCTCCTTCTTTTCCTTCCTCCTTCTTCTCCATTTCTCCTCCCCCGTCTTCTCCCTTGTCTCTTACATCTGTCTTCCTCTGCACTTGATGCATTTTCTAATTTTCTTTCAACAAGATGGAGAAGGAGGAGGAGAAAACAAAATGAGAAAAAGTCTGTAGACAAGTAAAAGGAGACAAGTGAGGAGAGAACAAATTAAATTTCCTAGAATAAAGAAAGAAAGAGGGAGGGAAAAAGGAAGAAGAGGAGGAGAAAGAAAGGGAGAGGTGGGAGAGACAATTATTATTATTATTATTATTATTATTATTATTATTATTATTATTATTATTGTATAGATTTAGGTAAGTTTGTACAGATCCCAAAAAGCTTCGCGGGCCGCTAGTTTGAAACCCCTGACCTAGAAGGTAGAAGTATGTAAATAACCATTTACAGGTAGATTGTACCTATAAATAGGTATCCATGAATACTGAATAGGTTGATTGTACAGCCTATAAAAAATATTAGATACCTACATAGATACAGGCTATCATGAGATTAGATTTAATTACCTATTCTACAATCTATAGGTACAAAGTAAGAACCAATGGTGTAATTGAACAAACGAAGTGAATTCGAAATTTTAACTTGACCTCTTTTACATTTAGTTTGTTTGTTTGTTTATTTTTATTATTTTCTTTTCCACCATAACTCTCGACTGGTTTTACCCTCTTACCCTTTTGTAATAATAATAAGGCCGCAGACTCGATTTCCGCCCGTGGCGGATTTTATAATAATAATAATAGACTCTTGAGTGGAAGGTAACCACTAGGCGAGGTTAACGCCTTAGGCGTTCTCTACCACCTAACCCTTAGAGCTCCATTATTATGTGGCCAAATTCTCAAATAAATGAGGATAATATTCCATACCTCGGCTGGGATCGAACCCACGCCCTCCTGATTACCAGGCGAGCGTCTTGACCACTACGCCACCGAGGCAGGTAGGTTTTGGTAGTATTCTCTCTCCCCTGTCTTCTCTCCTCTCTATTTCCTGATTTCAGTTTTCCAATCGAGAGAGGGGGGAAGGGAAATCTAGAACAAATTCCCCACTGTGCTAGGTTTGAGTAAACATAATTATGATGTTAAAGTAAACTGTGAGTACCTAGTCGTGGCCTTCAGGTACATTAAGGCCGAATCGATGTTGGCAGGGTTGTTATCGAGGGCTGGTGGTGAGGGGAGGGAGGAGCGTATTTGTAGGTGTGTGTGGCAATTAAATATATGGTCCACGGTTAGGGTATCACCGTACCCGCAGGTGGGTCGAGGGTCTCTTTTGAAAAAGTAATCTTATTGAGACCCAATCTTTGTGGTAGTGTGATGTAGTGATTAGCATGGTGGATTTCGGATTGGAGGTTCGAGTTATAAGGCAGACGAGGTAACAACCAAGCTGACTAAACTGGCAAGGAGTTTCTTCAAAGTCAAATTAATTTCTCTATTTTCCTTGACAAAAGTGACGTCATATATGCGGGACAGTTAAGTCAGCATGCGTACGCTAGTACCCCGTGCGTCACTCAGCATCTACTGGAACCCAACAGTGATGAATACTTGAGTCAGCACGAACATTCTCTACTAAAAGCGAACAGCGAAAAACATACTCGTAAACTAGACTTAAGTCAGCGCTGTGATGAACTTCACTTGAGTCAGCATGAACATTCTCTACTGGAAGCGAACGGTGAGAAACTTCCCTTGAGTCAGCAACATTCGACGCAGCGGGCGAAAAAGTCGCCGACCGTTAGTCTGCTGACGCGAATCGCGCGGAGGAAGTTGAAACGCAAGAAGTTCTTCGCGTGTGAGTTGGACAGGAATTTCGCTCACGACAGGAATTTCGCTCATTGTGCGGCCGCGGAGAGGGATTCAGCTAGTGCAGTGTACGGTGCGGATTATAACTACGAGTACATTGCTTGTGATAGATGCGGAGGATACAAGGTAAGTGTAAATAGTTTCTTCAAATTAAATTAATCCCAAGGGCAAGGTAATACCTATAGACCCTTGACAAATGGAGTGTGCCTGAAGGCATGTGGCATGGGGAATTATTCACTACAGTCAAATTTGTCTAATTGGGACCCGTCTAAATGGGAAACCTGTGGATAAACGGGGAAAATCGTGGTCCCTTAATTTGTAATTTTATTGTAATTGAGGGGCGCGCAGCAAGAAGGGCAAATGTAGCAAAATCGCGTTTTCGGGAAATCGCATTTAAAGTTTTTCCTACTAATTACAAAATTGTTTGTTTACAAAAGGATTTTTTCGTGTAACTTCGTGAAAAATCGAGATATCGAGATGATTTTTTCTGTGCTGTGTAGAGAACAAAATTCCGCGTCGAATAATCCTGTACACGCAAAAAGGGCAAAAGTCGACTTTTGACCTTCTTGCTGCGCGCCCTTCAATTGGGAAACACCTTTGTACATATTGATGGAGGACTCTGTAACTTTGTGAATTTCCATTTATATTTATGAAATGAAGGGAAGTAACTGATACAACCCTGTGAATTGTATCAGTTACTTCTGTTCATTTCATAAACACTTTTGTAATTGGTAAACCTGGATAAATAGGGAAAAATTGCCGGTTCCTTGGATTGCCAATTAGAAAGGTTCGACTGTATTTAGTGAGTACGGGGCGCATACATTTTGTGTACACCCTGTAGTATGGTTTTTCTGACTAGGTTTTTTGTTGTAAATTTTGAGAAAAATTCTTTGTATTTTGACTTTAAATTCTTCTTACCTATGTGTGTTTACCGCCACACCATTGACTTTAAATCTAAAGTGTATATAATTGTATAGTTTTAGGAATTTTAGGTGCATTCCTTTAGGAAATTAGGAATTTGCTATTCATCTTGTTGTTTCTAAGCCGATTTTATAGATTACATCAGAGCAGTTTTATACAGTGAGTGCCGCAATCAGGAGAACCCCAAAAAATCCCCAGCGTTCCCCTAATTTTGATATCCATCAGTTTGTTTCAATGTCTTATTTGTCAAGCAGTGTCCAGTGTGTCCAGACGGCTGACGATCGACGGGGTGAATCTATGTTGTCGAGGCGTTGTTTACGGTTTGGAACAACATTTTCCCTCAAGGTTAAGGTTGCCTTACACCTCAGCCACTTTGGGCTTAGACGGTTCAGTCGACATCGATCGACGGCCGCCGACTGTGTGGACGAAACTTTAAAAGCACATCGATTGGAACGTTCGTTGTTCCGACCCTGTAAACAACCTTGCCATAATGAGACACCCTGTAATTGTTGTGTTTTTTGTCACATCCAATGCATCACGCCTAAATACGTGATTTCGTTATCTATTCGTAAATTCGTACTACGCTAACCTCGCTACAAACGCTACAGTAGAACCTCGATTATTTTAACTAATTGGGACCGGGGGTAGTTGAAATGATCACTTTCTATGATCTTTTCCTCTGATAAGATAGGATATTCTTTGAAAGATTGAAAAAACAATGGATTTTGGAGTTGAAATGATAGAGTTTTTTGAAGAGGATGAAATGATAGAGGAGTTGAAATGATAGAGATTGCAGTTGAAATCATGGAAGTTGAAATAATCGAGGTTCTACTGTACTGTGGGATATCTTCTTATTCTTCGCATAAATACTGTGATATACATATACAGCCTGGGTAATTCATAGGTACTTCTTAGAATCAGGCTGTATGGTGCTTTAACTGTATAATTATTCTCCAATGGGTTATTCTGTTTCTAATGATTTGTTAAGAACTTGCCAGCTGGGGGAAGTTGCATATAATTTTGGGGGCATGTTAAGGTAGAAACACACTACCATCGCGTCATGTCACGTGAACTCATTGGGAGTCAGAAAGAAGTAGTTCAAAATTTTCCTATAATATTGTAGGTAATCTCGTTCAGAATAGCCACACTACTATCACGTCACGTCACATGATGGAAATGTGGCTGTCCTGAAGGAAATTACCTACAATATGGAAAAACTTTGAACTACATCTTTCTTTCTGACTCCCCATGACTTCACGTAACGTGACGTGATGGTAGTGTGTTTCTACGTTAGGAGGCTTCAAAAGCCACCATTTCATCTAGATTTTCAGAGAATATTTTCGATTTTCCCTTATAACTTTCGGCAGAAAAGAGGAATAACAAAAAAAAGGCATTTAAAAAGCATCCGTTTCATTATAGTTTCCAGTCATGAAATCTTGCCATTTGCCATTTTGCCGTCTAATCTGTAACAATCCATCTCTCTCTGGTCATAAAACAAAGCCCGTAAAACACGAAATTCCGGGCCGTAAAATCCTGAGCCTGAAATTTTAGTTTTGATTACGATTATACTGGAAAATAAAGGAAATATTTTGCAAATTGTTATTCTTGCTTTCCTTATTTTATAGTGAGGAAAGTAATGTATTTTTCCCCCGAAAAGCACTATTTTTGGGCAGTTTATCCGTTACGGAAATCTGTAAAGAAAAACGCCATTCCCCAAGTTGGGTGATTATGGGACCCATTATTATTATTATTATTAATAATTTGGGCCTGTTGGGAGCTTCGTAATGTCCTTTTTCCGAGTCAGATCTACAGTCATTTGAAATACGGAGGCTTATAAGGAGTGCCTATAAGGGCTAAAATATCTTCCTCTTCTTTTTCTTTGCATTTTCGCGAGACGGGGTCGGCGTTTTTCGTCAGCCTCTCAATCAGCCCTAACTAGGGTGTCTTATAAGGTCTACAATATCATGATGGAATATTTTGTTCACCTCTAAGCATGCTCATAGACTACTCCCGAACATTCTCTGGGCATTTTCGGTGGCTACCAAACACTGTAACGTGAGATAGTAAACCCGATAGTACTTGCCAGCTGGGGGAAGTTGCATATAATTTTGGGGGCATGTTAAGGTAGAAACACACTACCATCGCGTCATGTCACGTGAACTCATGGGGAGTCAGAAAGATGTAGTTCAAAGTTTTTCTATAATATTGTATAGGTAATCTCGTTCAGAATAGCCACACTACTATCACGTCACGTCACGTGATGGAAATGTGGCTGTCCTGAAGGAAATTACCTACAATATGGGAAAATTTTGAACTAAATCTTTCTTTCTGACTCCCCATGACTTCACGTAACGTGACGTGATGGTAGTGTGTTTCTACGTTAAGAGGCTTCAAAAGCCACCATTTCATCTAGATTTTCAGAGAATATTTTCGATTTTCCTTTATAACTTTCGGCAGAAAAGAGGAATAACAATAGATCAGTTGTGCTTACTTGGGTGATGTTTCAAAGTCATAGAGCAGGAAAAATGAGGACCAACGGAATTTTTCGTTTTCTTCTACAACTTCTAGAAACCGAGAGATAAATCGATTTAAAAAATACCGGTAAATCGTGAACTTTGACGTCACAGCATACGCTCCCGCAGGCGATGACGTCATAATTCATGACTCCCTCTTCGTTTTGTTTGTGCGCAAGCGTTTCTGCTCATTTTGACGTGAAATCTGACGTCATAACTCTTTGAACTTTATCATTAGAACGGCAGTTAAAAATTAAATTTTCGACCTTTTTGAAGTTACTTTTTCGGAGTTTTGACCTCATATTTGGATTTTTCACAACTTTTTACGTAGGAATCGACCTTTTATTAATAATATTTTCCCAATTGCAACTCCTCCATTGACAGCAGTTGCCCTCCCCTCGACAAAATCCTGGATACGGCCCTACAACCTTGAGGTTGGTATAAAAAGAGGTAGAGTTGAAGAGAGCGGAGAAAGGTTTTCGACAACTTTGATTTTCAGAGTGTTCAATTTTCTTCTCCCATTGTTAATAGATGAGTTCATTGGAAAATACAACCCGAGTTGAATTGTAGTGCGGTGAACTGAACATTTTCCACAGAGTAGGAATTTTCCCCTACATACAGGATGTGGTTCTGGCTGGGGAACTTTACACAGGGAGTATGCCAGCCTGAAATTTCCCTTGCTAAAGAAATAGCAAAGGTTGTCTGGCTGGGGGACTTTAAACAGGGAGGATATTCGCTTGAAATTTCCCTTGCTAAAGAAATAGCAAAGGTAGAGTGCGAAGGGCGTTCCGTCGTAAAAAAAATATAGCCAAAACCAAATGTCAGCCCAAAGCAATCACTGATGACCCAGCACCTAAATGGGAAGTATTGTGTCTCTTCTCGCCCATCTGATGAGAGGCATACTACGGGATGGGCATGCTACGACACAGGCCACATGCGCCTAATGTAGCAGTTGTTTCATTGCTGCGAAATAAAAACGGCGGTGGAACACTCATCTTTAAAAAAAAAA
>NW_007378548.1:0-3784 GCF_000475195.1 Diaphorina citri | reverse complement strand
AAAAAAAAATCTGGTGTGAACATCACACGACTTTCTATTACATTTGCGGAATACGTATTTGAAAAAAAAAAAAAAAAAAAAAAAATGAGCCTGAGCCGCCTACGGCGGCCGATTTTTGGTCGAAAATTTCCTATCTTAAAATACTCCGCATGTAATGAGGGATCATAAAAAAGTGTCCAAAAATTGAACTTTTTTTTCTTGAAATTTTTTCTAAGTCCGAAGCAACAATTCTCCCTCCCTAACGTTATTATTTGCCCCCTCCCTCCGTCACGTTCTTATGTCGTAATTTATCCCGTCTATGATTTTTTCCTCCCTCCGCTTCCTCTCTCCTTGTTTGCTTCATTTATTTCATTTCCCCCTCCCTCGTTTGTTCCCTTTTCGCCTCCGCGGGATATTCGCATAAAATGGGAGCGACGAGTTTTTGAAATAATTGTGGAAGGGAATTTTTCAACAAATGCCGGGAGGAGGGGGATTTTGAGAGCTGGAAAGAGACGTTTTCATAAAATCCAAGGGAAAATTGTGTGAGGAGATTTTTTTTCTAATTAAGAGGGAGATTTTTCGAAATTGGGAAAGGGAATTTTGAATGTTTGAAAATTTCGAATATCCTGTGTACCAGTACCTACATATTTTCCTATTTGGAGATTTTTTTTCTAATTAAGAGGGAGATTTTTCGAAATTGGGAAAGGGAATTTTGAATGTTTGAAAATTTCGAATATCCTGTGTACCTAGTACCTACTACCTACATATTTTCCTATTTAGGTACATATCTGGGAAAATGGAAAGGGACTTTTGGGAGAGATGGAAGGGGGAATTTTTGCGAGAACTTTTGTCAACAAGGGATTATTATCAGAGTGTTTTTTACAGGGAGACCAGATTTCATTTAGGGAGATGGAAGGGGGAATTTTTGCGAGAACTTTTGTCAACAAGGGATTATTATCAGAGTGTTTTTTACAGGGAGACCAGATTTCATTTACTTTTGCAGGGAAAATTTACATTTGGAAAATCCCAGGATACCCATATTTTTAATTATGTTTAATCTAGGAACGAGGTACATTAGTTTTGAACTTTTTTTATTACGGTATAGGGACTGTAGGTGGGAAGCAAGTTTATCTGTAAAATTCCCAGAGTTCGAGATACTTTTCCCCCAGTAGTAATTTTGTTTCCTCAGTTTCCAGTAGGTTGAAGGAGCTTTGTTGCTTAAAAAAAATATTTTCGGAGATACCGACATTTTTCGAAAAGTTTGCAGAGATATTTTGGAAGCACAAGGGGAGCTTTCGCGGACTTTTTAGATCACCTTGGAAAAATCCAACTCTTCTTTACTTGATTTTGTTTCAACATTTAACCCATTTTTACGTATTTTTTCCTGGCCTGTTCGAGTCCCTATATGAATTTGTTTCGATATTTGGTGTATTTTTCTTGGGCTACCTATTCGTCTTTATGGAGTACCTTGGGCTATTCGTCTTTACGGTGTAAAAATCCAAATGAAGGTGCAAAAATCTGACATCAATTGCTTCTAGCATCATTTAGATACGAGTTACGAGTACAACATACGAGTATGCTTCATTCTCACACCCCTTGACTTCTTATGCCGAAGCGAAGATAAAATCAAGTGATTATTGAATTATTTTTGGTACAACTTAATACCACCAGTAGTACAGTTGAACGTGGATATTTCAGACAAATTAATATTCTAGATTTTTTGATTTTTTATTATTATTAATTTTTTTTTTTCCAAAACTCTTGAAAAATCTTCAATTGAGAAGGAATTATTCAATTACCTCGATGTGTGATTTTGAATATCTTATTTCTCGTACCTCCACAGATTTGACACGGACAAAAATGTCTCTGTAAAATAACAATCGATTTGCATAACTCGTACAAAACATAACAAACGACCATCCAATTTTTAATCATTTATCCAGGTTTGACTATAATAAAAAACGTTAAATAAAAAAAATCATGTTCCGGACCCACCATTTAATTCGTCAATTAGGAATCTCTGATTAATTTCCCCCCCCCTCCTGTTTTGGGCCCAAACTTTAATGGTCCGTGTGATGATTAATAACTAAATTATATCCCCCGAATTTATTGCCAAAATTATTTTATTAAATTTATTAAGTGTTGCTTTAACATGTTTTTTTTTATTTTTTTTATTTTTTATTTTTTTTTTAGCGTAGGATCTGAAACATGGGTCTGCGAGAATCAAAGACCAATACTTCTAGGTTGAAAGTTTAATTAATTATAGGTATAAAAAAAACTCAGAACTGCGGCCTCTTTGAAGTTTTTGAAGAAAGAAAGGCCAAAAAAGATTCCGTTCTACTTTATTAATTTGCGTGCACATTAAAGGTAATGATGTATCTCGGGCGTGTAGTATACGCTATTCCTTACTGGGTAGTTGGGGAAGATGGCAAATTTAAGTTCCTAAAAAAACACGTCATTAGTTAGCGTATTAGCTGGCCGGTAGACAGATACATGAATCCGGAACATGTACTGAAAATTGATTTAAAGAAAAGAATCTTTTCTTTTTCTTTTTAAAAAAACAGAATAAATTAATTTAAAATCTAAAATTCTAAACGAATAAATAAAAACATTTCAAAAATGTCCAAAAAAATTGAAAAAAAAAAAAAAAAAAAAACATGTTTCAAGTCAATCGACCTTGTAAAAAGATAAAATAATTATTGTTAAAATAATTAATTGTCCGATTAATGTTGTCGGTTAGAAATAGCCCTCACAGTCAAAATTTCAAATAATCCAATGAGGTTCAAAATTTCTGCCTCTACTTTTTCCAAAGTCAAGTTCTCTCATACATACCATACCACCCTATATTCACAAAGTTAAGTTGCCCCATACCACCCTGTATTCAAGCAATAGATTTGATATCCCAGATTAATTTCATTTTAATTTGTGCCCCGCGGGGGCTCTCTCGTATTATTGATTGATACCTATAAAAAAGTATTTTTATATCTGTGCAGAAAAAAAAAAACTCCTACCTTTTTTCCCGTATATGAAATTCGCTGACGGCTGTTTGTTTATTAATAAAGATGATATCGACAGGTTTCTGATGCGACAACCTGACAACGCTTGTATTAATCCTTCGAGGTTTAACAGAATGGTCTGGTGTAAAATCCTCCATGCTTCGAGGTTTAAAGTAAATTGTATTAAAGCACGCTTGTAATTGTAACTTTTTAGTCCATGCAGAGGTTTGGCAAAATAGTCGTAGTTAGACCGTTGGGGATAGGGAAATGTATGGATTTAGCAATATATGTAGTGATACAATATGGTTACACTGCACCGTTGGCCATAGGGAAATGTTCATAGTTCATTTTAAACCACCTTGCTAATCTTGCTATACATTATATTGATTTGATATGTGTGTTTATGTGCTAAGTCAAATAACTGTGTACTTGTTGATCGAGAGAGTGTGTACTTGTTGATACTATAAACAGAGTATCTCTTTATAGTAAGAATTGTGTATGTTGGGATCTATTGAGCTTTAGGGTTTCAAGAATTCAAGAATAACGCCTATTATTTCACCTTTTTCAACGTCATGATCGTATTTGGTCAAATATGCCATTCAATAATATTTTTATGGCTTTCTTTTAAGTGGCAGGGTTCTTCCACCCAACCACAATATTCGGATTCCAATTTTCTAATCGATTTCTAATTTTTTTCCTATGGGTTATACTCACTGTTGTAACATTTCTCAATCGAAAAGAAGAAAAGTAAGAATTGATAAATTTATTATTATTATTATTATTTTTATTATTTGATTACACGCTGAGCA
>NW_007378547.1:38531-102751 GCF_000475195.1 Diaphorina citri | reverse complement strand
CCACTTCCTTCTCTTCCTTAAGCATTAGCTAATTTCTTCTCCCTAATCTAACCCATCATCAAGCGCAGCCTTCACACGGACGAGTATGTGGGGTGGTACCGTGGCCATCCAGAATAAAATAAATTGTCAGTAAGCTTCTAAAGGTAATGTACGAAGTTTGCAGTCATTATCATTAATAGGTACTGAAATCTTTGCAACACGTTTAAATCCTTGGAGCAATGGAGCACATTTTTCGTGTCGTAAACCTAAAGAGAACATTAAACCCTCCTGATTTCTTCGTCTTCTTCCACCTCCTCTGCCTTCTCTTCTTTAAGCATTAGCTAATTTCTTCTCCCTAATCTAACCCATCATCAAGCGCAGCCTTCACACGGACGAGTATGTGGGGTGGTACGGTGGCCATCCGGAATAAAATAAATTATCAGTAAGCTTCTAAAGAAATTTGAAATATGTCAGTAAGCTTCTAAAGAAATGTGAAAGCGAAAATAATATAATTAATTTATACATGCCACATGTAGTTGGGTAGGTACCATAATAATATATATACACATGTGGTCTTTTGGGATGCTCCTCTTTTAATGCTGCCATCTTGGTCTTTAGAAAAAAACTTCGGTTTGGAAATAGAATTTTGCTATAGAAAAATCTCTCATTGAATGACGGGCGAACGGGCCTGATCTTTTTTCTTTCTGCGAAATGTCTTCACCCTCTCCAAATAGTCAAAAGGATTTACAACTTGAAGCACATTAAGAAGAGTTTCATTCAAAGGCTCCAACATTTCAAGGTACGAGTACATCAGCAAAATTAATGGCAGTCGAAATAAAGGGTACCCTCGAGGCTTAATGATTTTATTGTGTGCAGAAAGCGGAAATGTTCAAAATTAGGCACTTAAGTCTGATGAAAGAATCTAAATAAATTTGAAATATGTCAGTAAGCTTCTAAAGATATGTGAAAGCGAAAATAATATAATTAATTTATACATGCCACATGTAGTTGGGTAGGTACCATAATAATATATACACATGTGGTCTTTTGGGATGCTCCTCTTTTAATGCTGCCATCTTGGTCTTTAGAAAAAACTTCCGTTTGGAAATAGAATTTTGCTATAGAAAAATCTCTCATGGAATGACGGGCGAACGGGCCTGATCTTTTTTCTTTCTGCGAAATGTCTTCACCCTCTCCAAATAGTACAAGGTTATTTCAAAGGGATTTACAACTTGAAGCACATTAAGAAGAGTTTCATTCAAAGGCTTCAACATTTCAAGGTACATCAGCAAAATTAATGGCAGTCGAAATAAAGGGTACCCTCGAGGCCTAATGATTTTATTGTGTGCAGAAAGCGGAAATGTTCAAAATTAGGCACTTAAGTCTCATGAAAGGTCCACTTTATTCATATTATTTATTAGGATGTAAAGGGGGAAGTAAATTTCATTGGCTTTTTTCATAAGATTGGGGGGTGAAATGATGCTTTTCTTTCTGCACTTTTACAACTCTTTGTCATGTTTTTTCTCTCTTTTTTCTCATATTATCTCTTTCTTTCATTTTTCTCTTTCTTTCATTTTTCTCTCCCTTCCTTTCTCTCTCTCCAACCGTTTCTTTCTCCATTTCTCTCAATATTTTGCTAGCTTTCTCTTCTTGTCTTTATTTTTCTTTCCCTTCCTCTATGAGCTATGAGATAAGGCTATATTTTTCTCGAAAAGAGAAAAAGAAATATTCGGTATTTTCTGTTCTTCTATCCTCACTTCCATTTTGTGTAGGTTCATGTTCGTACATATGAAAAAAGAACTATCAACAATTTAATTCTATGTTCCCGAAACTATCATAACTCGTAGTTTTAATATTTTTAATTAGAACGTTTGACCTTTCAGCATGAACAATCAGACTTGGTCTGTCTGAAAGGGTATCCGCTCACTCAAATAAATATCCGTTCACTCAAATGTGTATCCATTCACTCAACGCTGTTGCTCATTTCCCAGTGTTCTCAGTCACTACTATCTTGTACACCACTGGGTTCAAGAGAGGCTCTTTTCTTCCAATATAAACTGTGTATCTAACTAAAATGTCTCAATTCCGTTCTTGAAATGAAAACTCATTCCCTGATTTTCATCTGTTTCATTACTTCCTCAGTCTATAAGACCTTTTGTGTTTGTTTTCTGTTTCTTCTAATGCGAGCAAGTCAACAAATATTTTGTAGGTGGGTATTATTTATCAAATTGAAAAGAAAATGAACCTCAACAAGTTTACGAGGATCTGTTTCAATATTTCTGTAAGATGTCACAGATCCTCAGTGGAAAAAATTGATTTCGAATAGCAATATCAAATTTGAGCAAAATCAAATTGGAATACCTATGCCATGCCAAATATAGAGGTAGGGTACTTACCTATTCAAACATTTTCTTATCTGAGATCTGAGAATCATTCTCTAATCGTTTCATTTCCTAGGATAATTTCGCTCCTGCAGGTGTTCAAGAGATAAATTTAGGTGGGGATTGTTTAGGTGGATTCTGAATTTTATATTAAGCGTGAGTTTAGAGAAGTAGAGCACCTAATGTGTAGCTTGTTTATTGACTTTTCACTACTTCAATTTCAAGTTTATGACTTTCATAGTCTTTTTTTACTGAGTTTAGAGAAATAGAGCACCAAATGTGTAGCTTGTTTACTGACTTTTCACTACTTCAATTTCAAGTTTATGACTTTCATAGTCTTTTTTTATGGCCCTTCCCATTTCTGACCCTTGGCCTCGTAAGAATTTCTCCTCTTCTTTCAAGTGAAGGTTCACATTTTCCTTACCTCCCATTCGGGATATTCTACATCTTTTAATCCTTTTAATGTGTTTGGGACCTATTGTTTGCTCCTTAAAACTTTTTCCTAAAAGACTTCCATGGACTGAAATAATTCAAAGGACAATAATGGAGCTCAATTATTGGATGATAGACAAATGAAATTTAATGGATAACATTAATTTCGAAGAACTTTAGGTGCTTTTTCGGCAGCAAATTGATTGGTGTATTTTTCTTATGAGCACGGTTCCGAATTCACTGATCAAGAGTCTTCTAAAAGTCAGAGAGCATAATTATTGCAATATTCTTTGTTTGTACCTATAGGTATGTACAAGGGGGAAGTAAATTTCATTGGCTTTTTTCATAAGATTGGGGGAAGTGAGGCTTTTCTCTCTGCACTTTTACAACTCTTTGTCATGTTTTTTCTCTCTTTTTTCTCATATTATCTCTTTCTTTCATTTTTCTCTCCCTTCCTTTCTCTCTCTCCAACCGTTTCTTTCTCCATTTCTCTCAATATTTTGCTAGCTTTCTCTTCTTGTCTTTATTTTTCTTTCCCTTCCTCTATGAGCTATGAGATAATGCTATATTTTTCTCGAAAAGAGAAAAAGAAATATTCGGTATTTTCTGTTCTTCTATCCTCACTTCCATTTTGTGTAGGTTCATGTTCGTACATATGAAAAAAGAACTATCAACAATTTAATTCTATGTTCCCGAAACTATCATAACTCGTAGTTTTAATATTTTTAATTAGAACGTTTGACCTTTCAGCATGAACAATCAGACTTGTTCTGTCTGAAAGGGTATCCGCTCACTCAAATAAATATCCGTTCACTCAAATGTGTATCCATGCACTCAACGCTGTTGCTCATTTCCAGTGTTCTCAGTCACTACTATCTTGTTTTAAAACACACAGTCTGCCTCATGCACAGTTCATTTATCCTTGAAACCCAGTGTATTAAATTTCCGTATACTTAATTTTATCATTTTAACAGCATAAGCTCTACACGACTAAATCCGTTATTTAATCCCTAATTTTATCTACTTTCATTAAAAAATAATAATAAATAAAGCCAGTGTCCTTTATCACTGTAGAAAAAACGGGGTCATCTCTGTTAATTAAATTTAAATTAGCATTTTTTTTAATTCAATTAATTTTTATCTTGAATGAAATTAATTTGTCTCTTTCAATATCTATACTAGAGGGGATGACATTGGGAAACAAAAGGGAATAGGGAACAGAAAAAAGAAGAATCAAAGAGAGAGAGAGGGAGAGAGATGGTAATAAATGGTATTATGAAAATGGCACATAGCGTTATAATAATTTTAGCAATACATAAAATAGAATGTTGATTTTTAAATGGAGAATAAAAAATTAAAAAAAAAAATATTCGAATTCAACTATTTCGAAGTGGAAAGTGTAAAATAAAAAAAGAGCAGAAGACAGAAATGTAAAAATATTACATATTGTAGAGAGGAAAAGAGGAAATGGAAGTAGAACGTATGAAAATGGAACGAATGATAGCTGGAGTCATAAAATGAAATAAGAACGTCAATAGTGGCGGAGACCAGAGGACATTTGCCAGAAACATAGATGGCATATTAATTTTCGACCCGGAAAATCACCAGACAGTACGTATAGCTAGGGAATAGGTACCGTATGAAAGTCATCCTGAATATGATTAATGAAATGGTAGGCCCAAGAATCGATCGGAAAAGACAAAAGACTGATTGTGTTGATCGTCAAACCCAGCTTATCCAAAGGGTACACCACTGGGTTCAAGAGAGGCTCTTTTCTTCCTTATGATTAATGAAATGGTAGGCCCAAGAATCGATCGGAAAAGACAAAAGACTGATTGTGTTGATCGTCAAACTCAGCTTATCCCAAGGGAAGAGTATGCCCGATTTTACACTTTTTCTCTCAAAGAACGGTTTTACTCCTTTTTTACACCACTGGGTTCAAGAGAGGCTCTTTTCTTCCCAATATAAACTGTGTATCTAACTAAAATGTCTCAATTCCGTTCTTGAAATGAAAACTCATTCCCTGATTTTCATCTGTTTCATTACTTCCTCAGTCTATAAGACCTTTTGTGTTTGTTTTCTGTTTCTTCTAATGCGAGCAAGTCAACAAATATTTTGTAGGTGGGTATTATTTATTAAATTGAAAAGAAAATAAATCTCCACAAGTTTACGAGGATCTGTTTCAATATTTCTGTAAGATGTCACAGATCCTCGGTGGAAAAAATTGATTTCGAATAGCAATATCAAATTTGAGCAAAATCAAATTGGAATACCTATGCCAAATATAGAGGTGCGGTACTTACCTATTCGAACATTTTCTTTAAGATAATTAATTTCTTTACCCTTCATTTCTTTGCCTTCTCATTTCTTTACCCTCCCTCATTGATGATCCAAATCCTCCTAAGGGACCTTCAGGTAAATATCAGAGGCTATCTGATCATTATGGAGCTTCCATTTCCTAGGATAATTTCGCTCCTGCAGGTGTTCAAGAGATAAATTTAGGTGGGGATTGTTTAGGTGGATTCTGAATTTTATATTAAGCGTGAGTTTAGAGAAATAGAGCACCAAATGTGTAGCTTGTTTACTGTGTTTCACCGCCGTTTTTATTTCGTAGCGATGAAACAACTGCTACATTGGACGCTTTCGCTCCTGCAGGTGTTCAAGAGATAAATTTAGGTGGGGATTGTTTAGGTGGATTCTGAATTTTATATTAAGCGTGAGTTTAGAGAAATAGAGCACCAAATGTGTAGCTTGTTTACTGACTTTTCACTACTTCAATTTCAAGTTTATGACTTTCATAGTCTTCTTTTACGGCCCTTCCCATTTCTGACCCTTGGCCTCGTAAGAATTTCTCCTCTTCTTTCAAGTGAAGGTTCATATTTTCCTTACCTACCTCCCATTCGGGACATTCTACATCTTTTAATGTGTTTGGGACCTATTGTTTGCTCCCTAAAACTTTTTCCTAAAAGACTTCCATGGACTGAAATAATTCAAAGGACAATAATGGAGCTCAATTATTGGATGATAGACAAATGAAATTTAATGGATAACATTAATTTCGAAGAACTTTAGGTGCTTTTTCGGCAGCAAATTGATTGGTGTATTTTTCTTATGAGCACGGTTCCGAATTTACTGATCAAGAGTCTTCTAAAAGTCAGAGAGCATAATTATTGTAATATTCTTTGTTTGTACCTATAGGTACATATGTTATTCATATTTTGAGCGTACATATGAAACCTAAAAATAGGTTCTACCTATTATTCCGAGGCACTCAGATGGGAGCAGGGCTTTTATATGTAGCTTCAAGATTTTCCAACGCGCTGGATGAAAGAATTTCAAGGGCAGATAGTTGTTTTCGAGAGATATTTCCAATAACGACCAACAAATAAATTCTCATGTTTCTTTCCTCGATATTCGTATGCATTTCTCCTTCTTTCCCTCCCTTTTTGAGGGGTTACATAATTATCTATTTTACTAACTAATAATTATTAGTTAGTAAAATAGATAAATAATACATATCTGTTTGTTTAGGGAGCAATGTTTTTCACATCCTCTTTCCAGTTCAGGCCCGTATTTTCCAATGTCTAAGAAAGCTTAATAATTATTAGTTAGTAAAATAGATAAATAATACATATCTGTTTGTTTAGGGAGCAATATTTTTCACATCCTCTTTCCAGTTCAGGCTCGTATTTTCCAATGTCTGAGAAAACTCATGCAACAGGAGCGTGTCACAATTTGTTGCGAATCACATGACTCACATCTGACATGAAATGTTTTACTAAACTTGGCACTCGACTAAAAAAATAGCTATCGTAGGTCGTAGAAACTGAATATTACTTCCAATTGAATTATGTTCAATTGATTTACTTCCGAACCAATTGACTTGGAAGAAAAGAGAGATTTAGGAATGAAGTGCCAAAACTGAAATGTTCTTAGGTTTAATGTACCTATGTACATTGAGACGATGTAGGTTTGTCACTTACGACAGGCACGTAAAAAAATCATGGGTTAGTATTCATGGAAATCAAGGAACCTTATGCATAATCAGACAATTAGGTACATAACATGAAAATTAGGTGTGACACACGGCTTCCATAGTTTTACTTTGGTCGGTAATGTTAAGTCACTGGGAACGTCATAATTTTATACTGTGATGAAATTAATTTAGACAGGAAGGTCTTAAATAAAACACTAGAGCTAGAACTACTTCAACTAGGTATCTGCTTATAGTTCATCCAGATCAATATGACAGCAATGAGTCATCAACCCAAAATCAACTCATGCTTCACCTTTTTTTTTTTTTTTTTTGTTTTTTTTTTTTTTTTTTTTTTTTTTACCAAGTACCTACCATTTCGTTTACTTACCTATACTTATGTATCTTCTTTGTATCTGAGTGTGCCAACTTTTTTCTTTCTTTGTTCAATCTTTGGATATGCGTACCTTACTAATGTACCTAGGTGCTAGGATTTTTTCATTTTCTCTACCATTGCACATGTGACATGTTTGGCAACAATGCCTATTTTTTTGCTGTCACATGGATCTGGACACACTATAGTCTCGTTACATATTATACTATTTCAGGGGGACCTACCTGTTTGTTTTATTGTTATTTTTTTTTCTTTTTACTTTATTTGCCTTACTCATCTACTTATGTATTTTCTCTTGTATCTTAGTCTAAATTACAATGGAAATGGGGAGAGTCGCTGGACTAATAATGAGTTCCCAAGATAAATGATATACCAACACAATAATCCTATGGGACAAGTAATACCGTATGTTGCTAGCTACCTCCGTGAAGCTTATTCGGTCAATTTAGTACCTCATTAAAAACTAGGTACATAGGTAAATGTAGTTTACACCACATTAAACTAAATAGACAGATAAAACACTGCGAAACAAACTTACGTTAAATAAACAATTATGTTGTATTATTGCTGTAATAATTTAATCTCAAAGTTCTAAACAAGCTTTAAATTTTCTATTGCAATTCCAACTTGATAACAATCCAATATGAACCGCCATTCCATCGCCACAAGAACAACACGCACAATATACCTACCTAAGGATGTAAAGTCTTGTATTATTAAATTTATAATATTATGTTCTGCTTCTTTTCAAAATGCCAATAACCAATAACACAGAGTGGTAATTAACATCAATAAATACCTAACTAATAATAACAAATCATTGAATAAGGAATCAGTGTGCCTATAACGCAAGAAGAACTACTGAACTGAAGAGATAAAACACGAGGACTATCTCAATGTTACACAGCAATTTAATGTGTCGAAATGACATTTAGGTCACCTAGAAAAAAAAAACCACCCTGTAGATACGTTATACCAACTTAAGTATACCCTACCCTGTACCTAGATACTTACCTATACATAATATATAGTTTGTTGCATGAGAGTTTCCATCTTTACCATTGCATCAGGGACTCATTCATTGAACACATTCCCCTCACATATATCTCTTTATAGTACCTACTATACCTAATGCTATATCCAATCTGAAGAGAAACTAGTGGGATCCAAGGAAATCAAACAAGAAGACATCGATCTTCCCGTAACCGAGAAGGATTTCCGGGAAGCCATCGCAAGGTGTCGGAAATCGGTGACCGCTCACGATCTATCCAAATATGATTCCTGGATGAACGAGTTTGGCTCACACTAATCGTCTGAAAGACACCACGAAGTAGAGGCAGATGAAATCGCCTGAGGGTAGAAAGATGAGCTTCCAGATATTATATGAGGGATGGTTGTGAAAATGTGTCAACTAGTCCCCGCCCTCCCGTCCAGATATTGACCATGATCCAGATATTGACATGTTGCTTAACCTCCAATGTCCTGTTGGGGAAAAGATGTATCAAATGACTTCATAACCATTATTGTGTGTCAAACGTAGCTAAATTGCTGGCTTTAAATCTTCTGTGACTACTGCATCTCCTATTTCTCTGTACAACATCAACAGAGGTTTGTACATTTTAACCTTTTGCGGACAGATTCATGTGTCACATGAAATCATGGTTCCGCCATTATGGTAGGAGAAATATAACTTGAATCTGGCGATACGGTAGGATTCATGTCCAGCATGAAGCTACAGATTTACTCGCTACGGTCGGCTTGATTTTTACAGATAGGAGGCGTTACGGTAGGACGTGCCTAGGAACTTGTGTATCTTTTGCTCCTTTCAAATGCAGACTGAAAAGCCGGTGTTTGTTTATTATGATTCCAAAGCATTCGGAATTATAGTCCGAAGATTTCCGAAGAAGACAAAAAAAACCAGATGTTTCTATCTCAACTAGGAAAAAAAAGAAAATAAATTAAAAGCGAGGGAACAATTTCATGTGTGACATGAAGCCTACCACAAATCGCTTTTCGGAGGTTTCATGTCTCACATGAATCCTACCGTATTTGAAAAAAATGTTTTGTTTACGTCTGACTGTAACAACAACGCTTGAGTTTCATGTGGGACATGAATCCTACCGTAAGAGCGATTCTGGTGAAATTGATTCTGTACGCAAAAGGTTAATGAACGAAGCCATTAGGAATAATAATAAAACAAATAGCCAAGGAAAACAGTAAGAACATAGCATGTGCTGGGGTAAAACTAAGTTTTGATCTATGACCCACATTTAATAAACTAGAAAAAGTTCTGGGAAATATTATCATTTCGTATTACTTACCAGCAGAACAACATTTGTACTCAGACAGAGGTAAAACTAAGTTTTGATCTATGACCCACATTTAATAAACTAGAAAAAGTTCTGGGAAATATTATCATTTCGTATTACTTACCAGCAAACTTATCAGCAGAACAACATTTGTACTCAGACAGTTTATGGTGGGGTCTGAAATCAGTGCTGGCTACACGTGTTTTCTGTAAACAAAAACGAGTGTTTTCCTATTGGTACCTACCTATCTTTCAAAATTGGTC
The DNA here is from genome assembly GCF_000475195.1 of Diaphorina citri. Taxonomy (NCBI): domain Eukaryota; kingdom Metazoa; phylum Arthropoda; class Insecta; order Hemiptera; family Psyllidae; genus Diaphorina; species Diaphorina citri. The sequence goes on along the minus strand of NW_007378547.1, from coordinate 93,020 downwards.
ATCTTCATTTAGGTATCTTCCTGTTCTTATATTGCTTTCTCTATTCCTATCTTCTCCTCATATTATCTATGTCACAAATTCTACGAGTAGTATCTCGCATCTAAGGCAGATGTTTTTATGGAAAATAAGTTAGCGTTTGCCGAGAATAAATAATAATTTAATAATACAAGTTGTGGAGTACCTACCTACTCTCTTAGAGTTTACCCTTAATTTTCTGACAGTGAACCGTAAAATGTAATGCTTCTCAGACAGATTATGGTGGGGTCTGAAATCAGTGCTGGCTACACGTGTTTTCTGTAAACAAAAACGAGTGTTTTCCTATTGGTACCTATCTTTCAAAATTGATCATCTTCATTTAGGTATCTTCCTGTTCTTACATCTTATATTGCTTTCTCTATCCCTATCTCCTCATATTATCTATGTCACACATTCTACGAGTAGTACCTATCTCGCATCCAAGGCAGAGGTTTTTATGGAAAATAAGTTAGCGTTTGCCGAGAATAAATAATAATTTAATAATACAAGTTGTGGAGTATCTACTCTCTTAGAGTTTACCCTTAATATTCTGACAGTGAACCGTAAAATGTAATGCTCCATGTGTATAATAAAATTAAATTCAACCCTTTCTTTTGGAACCATCTTTAATTCATTTAGATCTCTGGTGCGTTTTTTCATCTCGACCGACCACTGCAGACTGAACTTTGTGTCTGGAAGCTGATGTAATTTATGTGACGCTTTCAACTTTCTTGTTGATATAAAATGATATCTCCTGTTTTTCAAGTTCTCTCTTCAAGCGGAAAACACTTTCTGAGGAGACAGATTTTTTGTTATCTTGCAATGTTTGCTCTTGTTTCATGGTCAAAGTCAAAAGATAATAAATGATTGCTAGTGGGTTATAAAAACGTTTTCCGACCTTGCAGTCGCAAAGATGTGCTTAGGGTGGGTGATTGAGGGGAGAGGTTTATCTGTCATTTCGAACGAGTAAAGTACGTAGGTTAAAAAGTAAAAAAAGAAACTAACTGAAGGTCTTGTTTAGACAAGATTTATAATGGAATTTCTTTCAACATAGGTAGGTATAATTTTGTATGTAATAACAACATGTAATAATAACAACAACAAAAAGTGCATCTAATACGAGTATGATATGTACATGAAAATAGAAAACCTAAAATTTGTTAGAACGAAAGAAGAAGTAAATACAAACTGAGGATCAATTGGATATAAAGTATGGCAGTTATAGCTCTTCAAGCTTTCTTGAAATATATTATTGGAGTAAAGACATTAAATTGCTTTTCTACTGTATGCATACGCAGGAAACTACGAAAATAACAATTTTAGACGCCTAAATACTTACTTCTCTAGGTAGTGCTCTTAAGTATTGATATTGAATAATGGATATCCGAAGAACGTGGGTAAGAAAATGTGTTGTTGTTTTTTCTCACACATTTTTTCTGTTTCGGTCAGAAAAATCTAAACGCTTAGTGAGGAAAAATAAATCTCCAACAGATTTTCATGTTCTTGAGTTAGAGATACATCGTTCCAATAAGCTTTATCTCTAACGTGAACAAATACGGTAATAAAATGTTGAGTTTTTCTTCTTCTTCAATATGGTGTTCTTTCCCCATTTCTTTCTTTCTTTTACTTCACAATAAGTGTGTAGCAAAAATATTGCTTCTCCTTTTTCCATTTTTAACCATCTCCAAGCTTTGGGTTCCTGGTTTTAGCCAAATTAATTAACTTTCCTTTCTTTTACTCTACCTTCTCTTTATATTGTTTCTTCCAGAGTACATTGCCACGACGGTTCCTTTAGATACCCAATTCTTTTCTCTTCACCTTTTTACTCCCACATTAGAGCGACAATGCTGATGCTCCTAATTTAAAAATAATTGTTGGAAAAGATCACGCGTATCTCCTCTTCTCCTCTTCCTTTCTTTTTCATCCTCATAATAAATAATAATAATAAACATGATCCTATTATTCCATTCTCAGAAAAACATTCATTCTAAAGCATACACATTGACATACCTACTCTAAATACCTACCCACCTTTGCAGAGGATGAAAAAAAGCTCCATTTGCCGCTGGCAGAACATTTCCCCACAGCTTATGAAAATAACCTTTTCCAGTGGTATTTACCAACCTCTTGAAGTTTGAAAAGCCCCTCTTTTGGTACCTACCTAAACTCAGTACAGGGGGTTACACGCTCTTGGTTGAGCAAATAGGGACTTTATGATGGAAATTTGTATTTTTAGAACCTTTTCAACGCACGGTTTATTCATATTTTGAGCGTACATATGAAACCTAAAAATAGGTTCTACCTATTATTCCGAGGCACTCAGATGGGAGCAGGGCTTTTATAGCTTCAAGATTTTCCAACGCGCTGGATGAAAGAATTTCAAGGGCAGATATGTATGTAGTTGTTTTCGAGAGATATTTCCAATAACGACCAACAAATAAATTCTCATGTTTCTTTCCTCGATATTCGTATGCATTTCTCCTTCTTTCCCTCCCTTTTTGAGGGGTTACATAATTATCTATTTTACTAACTAATAATTATTAGTTAGTAAAATAGATAAATAATACATATCTGTTTGTTTAGGGAGCAATATTTTTCACATCCTCTTTCCAGTTCAGGCCCGTATTTTCCAATGTCTGAGAAAACTCACGCAACAGGAGCGTGTCACAATTTGTTGCGAATCACATGACTCACATCTGACATGAAATGTTTTACTAAACTTGGCACTCGACTAAAAAAAATAGCTATCGTAGGTCGTAGAAACTGAATATTACTTCCAATTGAATTACGTTCAATTGATTTACTTCCGAACCAATTGACATGGAAGAAAAGAGAGATTTAGGAATGAAGTGCCAAAACTGAAATGTTCTTAGGTTTAATATACCTACCTATGTACATTGAGACGATGTTAATATACCTACCTATTTTTTTGCTGTCACATTGATCTGGACACACTATAGTCTCGTTACATATCATACTCTTTCAGGGGGAAAAGGATTTCAAAATTAAAAACCATAAATTACAATGGAAATGGGGAGAGTCGCTGGACTAATAATGAGTTCCCAAGATAGATGATACCAACACAATAATCCTATGGGACAAGTAATACCGTATGTTGCTAGCTCCTTCCGTGAAGCTTATTCGGTCAATTTAGTACCTCATTAAAAACTAGGTACATAAATGTAGTTTACACCACATTAAACTAAATAGACAGATAAAACACTGCGAAATAAACTTACGTTAAATAAACAAATATGTTGTATTATTGCTGTAATAATTTAATCTCAAAGTTCTAAACAAGCTTTAAATTTTCTATTGCAATTCCAACTTGATAACAATCCAATATGAACCGCCATTCCATCGCCACAAGAACAACACGCACACTATACCTAAGGATGTAAAGTCTTGTATTATTAAATTTATAATATTATGTTCGGCTTCTTTTCAAAATGCCAATAACACAGAGTGCTTTCTTCCTTTTCAATAATCCGGGCAAAATGTCAGCAAAAAAATGTACCCAATTGTAAATGATTTATAAGTATCTTATCTTGTCTTGACACAACCAGCAATACACACATTCCAACAGACCTTTAACAACTAAAGGCCCTTGAGAAAATCTCTTGTAGGAACATCCTACTTCTCCTGAGATGTTTGTCTTCTAAAGTAAACAAATGTACTTTTTTTGTTTACAATTAATAGCGATGAAATACTTCTCTCTCTCATACTCAAAGTTCTTTTGATTTTACTTCTCTTGATTAGATACCTACTTAGTTACTTTTCCTTTCAAGACAACGATTCTTACGCTTCCTATTCAAGGAACTTTTTCTTTTTCTAAGTATACCTATTATTAAAAATCTAGGTATGTGAATGTATTTTTCTTCTAATATGGGCTTTTTCTTTTTCTAAGTATACCTATTATTAAAAATCTAGGTATGTGAATGTATTTTTCTTCTAATATGGGTCGCTGTTTTATTTTTATTAAGTCTTATTTTTAGATCATTTCTATGTATCTGCAAAAATTATCCCATTTTCTGGCTATAGGTACAACTATAAAAAATGCAATACCCCAAAGGAATCTTACCAATTAGGTACATACAATAACTGGTACATACCTATATAAATTATGTCAACTTGTATTGCGTATCTACAAATTATCCCATTTTCTGGCTATAGGTACAACTATAAAAAATGCAATACCCCAAAGGAATCTTACCAATTAGGTACATACCTATATAAATTATGTCAACTTGTATTGTCCATAATACCTATAACATGGATATTAATATTTGAAACATAATGTATTGCATCTTCTACGGACATGAAATACCCACTATTAGAGGTTTATGGTTCAGTTCTGTCTAAAGTCTGTTTTAGGAAGGTTACTAAAGGTTGCTCTGAGAATTGTTTCGTTGCTGAAAATAACATTATTTGTGGTCTTGCCAAGCATTCTTTACATCAAACATTATTACAAGCACGAGACAAGACTGTCTTTACCACAATAATAATGATAATAATAATAATGATATTAATAATACTAATGATGATAATAATAATGTTAACCTTTTGCGGACAGATTCATGTGTCACATGAAATCATGGTTCCGCCACTATGGTAGGAGAAATATAACTTAAATCTGGCGATACGGTAGGATTCATGTCCAGCATGAAGCTACAGATTTACTCGCTACGGTCGGCTTGATTTTTACAGATAGGAGGCAAAACGTTTTCCGACCTTGCAGTCGCAAAGATGTGCTTAGGGTGGGTGATTGAGGGGAGAGGTTTATCTGTCATTTCGAACGAGTAAAATACGTAGGTAGGTTAAAAAATAAAAAAAAGAAACTAACTGAAGGTCTTGTTTAGACAAGATTTATAATGGAATTTCTTTCAACATAGGTAGGTATAATTTTGTATGTAATAACAACATGTAATAATAACAACAACAAGTGCATCTAATACGAGTATGATAGGTACATGAAAATAGAAAACCTAAAATGAAAGGAAGGAAAAGTATTGAATGAGCCTGCGAATAAATGGATACCTCATAAGATGGGCAAAAACAGATACAAACTTCCCGTTTAGGAGCTGGGTCAACAACTCAACATAGGAAGGTTACTAAAGGTTGCCCTGAGAATTGTTTCGTTGCTGAAAATAACATTATGTGGATACGCTTGAATGGTTCCAAAAATAATACACGCCACAAATAATACAATGTAGTAAAGAAACTGCACACCCACACCTCTCTCCCTCTCTTCCTCTTTTTCCCTCTCTCTCCCTTCCTCTCCCTCTCTCTCTTCCTTAATCTCTTTTTCACTGATTCTTTCTCACTCACGGAGGAGATGGGGAGAGCACATTTAAACGAAGTGTAACGAGATCTTATAACGAATAATTATGAGAAAAGAAAATGAAGAAGGAGAAGGGAAAGAAGACAACTGAAATAAACGAAAGACGGAGGACAAGAAAAAGGAGAAGAAGATTCCTAGTACTGAAGTAGAAAAACAGTACAATGGGATAATAGGAAAAAATTCCTTCTAATGTAGGAAAAGAGTTTGTCTGGATGCCTATACTAGAAATAAGGAAAGTAAAAAAGGGGGGGAAAAAAATGGACCGATTGCAATACTTTCTCATTAGGTACCTTGTTTAGGTACCCTATACGTAAGGGCAATAGAAAGTAAAAAATGTACCTACTTATAGTAGGTATCTACAATATTCTACAAAATTATATGTATGTTTGTATGTTATACTAATACTCGTCTTCTTTTCACAAACACGCGGAATAATAGAAAAACAAATTAATGTTACAAAACGTGATTCACAAGTGTGGAAAGATTGCACAAAAGATAGAATAATGAAATTACTATCCCTAACCCTAACATGTTCACTAAGTTCGTGTTCTAAGCCCCTACTCCCTACAATCCTACATGATAATAATCTGTCACTCGCTTACATGAACTTCCATTTATCTTTTCACTAAAGAGATAAAATCATAACAAAAGAAATGAAAAAAAGAGTGGAATGAAAACTGCTTGCTCGGGTGAAATTACTATCCCTAACCCTAACATGTTCACTAAGTTCGTGTTCCAAGCCCCTGCGCCCTACATGATAATAATCTGTCACTCGCTTACATGAACTTCCATTTATCTTTTCACTAAAGAGATAAAAATCATAACAAAAGAAATGAAAAAAAGAGCGAAATGAAAACTGCTTGCTAGGGAAAATATGTCAAAAGATTTGAAATTACTATCCCTAACCCTAACATGTTCACTAAGTTCGTGTTCCAAGCCCCTGCGCCCTACATGATAATAATCTGTCACTCGCTTTCATGAACTTCCATTTATCTTTTCACTAAAGAGATAAAAATCATTACAAAAGAAATGAAAAAAATAAGAGCGAAATGAAAACTGCTTGCTAGGGAAAATACGTCAAAAGATGATCCTCCCTTTTTCAAGGGAACGGTGAGAAAGTTCTTGCTGACAGTTTCTTGTAAGTTTTTTCAACACGCAGACAATTATTATTGTTGAACAGTTGTAATTTGGAATTACAACTGAAAAAGTTCTTGCTGACAGTGTCTTGTAAGTTTTTTCAACACGCAGACAATTATTATTCTTGAACAGTTGTAATTTGGAATTACAATTATGACTGTTGTAATCAAAAAGAACTATGAGCCAAGTGTCTGAACTCCGAGTACAAGTTGAACCAAGGTTTCTCAAAAGTTTCAAAGTAACACATCATGTTTCAACACGCAGACAATTATTATTCTTGAACAGTTGTAATTTGGAATTACAACTATGACTGTTGTAATTAAAAAGAACTATGAGCCAATTTATTGTCTGAACTCCGAGTACAAGTTGAACCAAGGTTTCTCAAAAGTTTCAAAGTAACACATCATGCCATGTGCAACTGTATAAGGTGTTACCAAACTGGGATAACTGTATTTGAGCAAATGTGGGGATGAAATGAGAGCGGACGGTACAACCAAGATGTCAGTCCATACAAACAAAATGAGCAAAAGGAATTCCGTCTTACAATACGACAATCAATCAGATCTAGGTATAAAAAAAGGTTTGAAAGGAAACATAATATCCGTAAAGGCATCCTAACTGTTTATTTCATAAAAAGGTACCTCAAGAAGGTTTTGCTTTTATCCGTCAATATCGGATGAAAGTGTCTAGATTGTCACATTTTCTTCTTTTCCTCTAAAGAGTAGAAAACTGGACGACTATACATATTCTCAAGATCAGAGTTCCTTCTTCCCTTTCTGCATTTCTTCAATTTTCTGGAGTCTTCCTGTCCTAAGCGTTTAGCTCTCCAAAGTTGGGGGGAAAAATATTTTGGCTGCTGCCATTACCCTGCGGACTTCTCTCAATGCACAATCCTGCTCAGAGAAATATTCCTCGGAGTTATTCCTCGCTTGAAAGTTATTGCATCTGATGAGGAAAAAAGTTAAGCTCAGGAGATTACGTTTCATCCCCCATTTCATACCACTACCACTGTGCTATATAAACAAAAATCAGACCGTATTTCCCTATCATTCCTCCCACGCTTCATCTCAATTACTATAATGTACCTATTCCGCTTTTACCCTTTTTTTCTTCTATTTCTTCATCTGTCCTTCATCCGATGAAATGTTTTCCCGTTTTTCTTACCTATTATACGTTTTTCTTACCTACCTATTATACTGAGGACTCAACCAAGATGTCAGTCCATACAAACAAAATGAGCAAAAGGAATTCCGTCTTACAATACGACAATCAATCAGATCTAGGTATAAAAAAGGTTTGAAAGGAAACATAATATCCGTAAAGGCATCCTAACTGTTTATTTCATAAAAAAGGTACCTCAAGAAGGTTTTGCTTTTATCCGTCAATTTCGGATGAAAGTGTCTAGATTGTCACATTTTCTCTTTTTCCTCTAAAGAGTAGAAAACTGGACGACTATATTCTATCCTAAACAAACAAAAATCAGACCGTATTTCCCTATTATTCCTCCCACGCTTCATCTCAATTAGGGAAAGAAGGTACCTCAAGAAGGTTTTGCTTTTATCCGTCAATATCGGATGAAAGTGTCTAGATTGTCACTTTTTCTCCTTTTCCTCTAAAGAGTAGAAAACTGGACGACTATATTCTATCCTAAACAAACAAAAATCAGACCGTATTTCCTTATTATTCCTCCCACGCTTCATCTCAATTACTATAATGTACCTATTCCAGTTTTACCCTTTTTTTCTTCTATTTCTTCATCTGTCCTTCATCCGATGAAACGTTTTCCCGCTTTTCTTACCTATTATACGTTTTTCTTACCTACCTATTATACTGAAGACATTTCGGAATGTTCATAAGGAAACTCAAGTATTGAAAATTTCCAGTACAAAAGACATCTTATCTTTACTGATTTACTCTTTGATTTATTGAGGAAATTCCTTTGCTTTTCCAATACATACTTTTCCTGCCACGGAGTAGAAGGTTCAGCTCATTTACGCCTTGAAAACCTAATAAAAACACCTTTTTTTACACAAAGGTGCATAAGAGGTTAGGAGGATTAAGGATAAGTACCTACCTACATATCTGATGTCTTTAATATACCCTCCTTTTGTATATTCGGTTCCTTCCTACGCCCGTTTCCTCTAATATAGGCAATATCCTGAGCGAATTCTTAAAGTTCCTTAGCGATGATTTGAAACAGAATTCCTTCCTACGCCCGTTTCCTCTAATATAGGCAATATCCTGAGCGAATTCTTACAGTTCCTTAGCGATGATTTGAAACAGAATTAATATGGAACATACCGTCTGGCACGTCTCCCATTGTTTTGTTAATTCCTTCCTACGCCCGTTTCCTCTAATATAGGCAATATCCTGAGCGAATTCTTACAGTTCCTTAGCGATGATTTGAAACAGAATTAATGGAACATACCGTCTGGCACGTCTCCCATTGTTTTCTTACTTTAGTTTTTTCTCTTCAGAAATTTTACTTGAGTAGGTATTTTAATAACGTAAACAACTTTTCCGCCATTTATAGTTGAAGCCCTCAGGAGTTGACTTTTTTCTCTGACGCTCTTGTTTTTAATATCAGAAATTCCACACACCTTGAGCTTTTGCAGAAAAGAAAAAAAAAATGTAATGCTGAAGGTACGTGTAGGTGATATATTATCCACTCGTATCTATTCATGCAGAAAGTTATGAGTGGAATTTCCTGACTTTTTTCTGTGCGTTTTTTCATGTCATTGCTTGGAAGATCATCATTAAATTTAATCCAAGTCAATCTTTATTCATGTTAAAAGTACTTCTTCGGTGAGAAATTTTCACGTCGTTAAAGGTTAGGCGCGTTGTATACCTACCTATCATTATTATTCACCGTGAAACAACTCAACAAAAAATAGGTTTAAATAAAGTGAAGAGATAAAATATTGAAAAGTTATGTTTTACCTACTTTAAAAAAAAAATAGGTATATATCATGGTAATAAAAACTTTTTGATGGCCTTTTGTAGGATAAAATAATAGCCTACTACCTACCTAAATAAATTCATTTGACAAGTAGGTAATAGGGCCTTGAATAAAAAACGCTTAAGAGATTCTCGTAAGCACAATAAAAAATATCTTACCAACCTATATTATTTATTACCTATTAGAAACTTTGTTACCAATGAATGGATATTGTCAGGTTGGGTACTTCCTTTAGCAAATAAATAATAAATCGAGGAAGTAAAAATGAATCTAAGGGAAAGAATAACTCGTAAAATACATATAAATAAGAAATAAATAAGTATAGGTACCTATAACAAAGGAGTTGCACTAAATCGACGGACTTAATAGGCACTTTAGGAACTTCAATTTCCGATTGAAGTACTCAGATTGTATAGGGTTAGAAAACTCTTTGAAATACAAAGGAAAATTTCTGAAGTGTCCGATTGAAGTACTCAGATTGTATAGGGTTAGAAAACTCTTTGAAATACAAAGGAAAATTTCTGAAGTGAAACTTAGGTTTTCCCTTTAAAGCACAAAAAATCTATGCAAATTGGATATTTGCTAAAATACCTACCTAACTTAATATTCATTATGGTACTCTAGCTAGGTAAATGAGAAATAAATCTTAATCGAACTATTACGGTAGGCATTACCTACACAATATGAAGTTTTGTACCTACCAGAAAGTCATAAAGGAAAATATGTTTTCGCGGATGGTGGCCGTAGATTTCAGAGTAAGTAACCAGGCCAAAACTAAAATCTTATATTATAAGAACGAGATCCATTCACAACACCAGAAGATACCTCAGCCCATTTCACTTTATTCAGAAAGTTGTCAACGGTGATGAAGATAAAAGAACGAAAAAAGTTTACACTTTTATGTTTGAAAAAATAAAAAGTAAATACTCCAAAGGATTGTAAAAATGGAACTTAAAATATAGAAGTATATATTTTTACGTCCGTTATGACTAGCGCTTGCTAGTAGGTACTTGTAACTTCGAGGTTTTCTGGATCTTTTCACTTGCCTAAGAAAATTGATAATTTGTATGAATGCCGTGAAACTATTTGAGTATGCAATATGCTTTACAAGAAATATTGGTGGAGATGTCAATGTTACAAAATAATGTTCTTTCTACCTAATTTACCTACTGTGGTCTTAATAGGCACTTTAGGAACTTCAATTTTCGACCTATATTATTTATTACCTAACTTAATATTCATAATGGTACTCTAGCTCTATAGGTAAATGAGAAATAAATCTTAATCGAACTATTACGGTAGGCATTACCTACAAAATATGAAGTTTTGTACCAGAAAGTCATAAAGGAAAAAAATATGTTTTCGCGGATGGTGGCCGTAGATTTCAGAGTAAGTAATCAGGCCAAAACTAAAATTTTTACATAATAATCTAACAGCAGGCTGAAACAGTCAAAGCCTACAACTTTTTTATACTTATTCTAAAGTATACAAGTTGCAATTTCACACTTTATGTACCTACTTATGGAAAAGAGTCCTGAGAGAGCAATGAAGGAAGAACAACTGGAGTTAAATGTGTGCCGGAATTCAAATGAAAACAAACATTTTCAAACAATAAACTTGGAAAGATGTGTGAAACTTCTACTGGTACCTACTCTAGCTAGGTAAAAGAGAAATAAATCTTAATCGAACTATTACGGTAGGCATTACCTACACAATATGAAGTTTTGTACCAGAAAGTCATAAAGGAAAATATGTTTTCACGGATGGTGGCCGTAGATTTCAGAGTAAGTAACCAGGCCAAAACTAAATTTTTTACATAATAATCTAACAGCAGGCTGATACAGTCAAAGCCTACAACTTTTTTATACCTATTCTAAAGTATACAAGTTGCAATTTCACACTTTATGTACCTACTTACGCAAAAGAGTCCTGAGAGAGCAATGAAGGAAGAATAACTGGAGCTAAATGTGTGCCGGAATTCAAATGAAAACAAACATTTTCAAACAATAAACTTGGAAAGATGTGTGAAACTTTCTCAAGTATTGAAAATTTCCAGTACAAAAGACATCTTATCTTTACTGATTTACTCTTTGATTTATTGAGGAAATTCCTTTGCTTTTCCTATACATACTTTTCCTGCCACGGAGTAGAAGGTTCAGCTCATTTACGCCTTGAAAACCTAATAAAAACACCTTTTTTACACAAAGGTGCATAAGAGGTTAGGAGGATTAAGGATAAGTACCTACCTATGTGAAACTTTAACGCCAAGAAAAGCTGGGTAGAGCTTAATGGAATTCTATATTTTATGACAAAAATAATGGGTTATGAGTGCATAAACTTGGCCCATTTATAACCTACCTAGTTAGTATAGTTACCTACTTATCAAAGAAATAAGGAAGCATTGATACTCTCAGCAAAATTATCATAATGCGATTACCGAGATAATATGTACATATGACTGTGAAGTCCAAATCTCAAGATCCCAAAAGAGGTAAACTTTAAAGACTATGTCACTCCTGGTTTGGTGACCAAAATCTGTGTGCGTGGGTATCAGGCTTAGATTATAAATCAGTGAACAAATAGAATTTATAATTTGAGACCATAGTAGAATAAACATTAAAACCAATTCCTTTTGCATCTAAAGACAAATCATGAGAAAAATCTAGGCAAAAACAACAATGATCATGGTGTATTCAAGTAAAAACAAAGACAAGAAGAGTAAACAATATATGAGAGCAAAAACAATGGAAACAATAATACATAGGATTATGAATACATAGTTAGTTCTATATGTATATATATATATATTACTTCATATAAGTCTTGCATTTCTGCTCACAGTGTTCACCATCTAAATGCAATTCCTGAAAACAATCAGCGCTGAACAGCATCCATATTTTATTTTTTCAAGCAGGAATTTCATTACATTGCGGTAACTGCTACGTGATTTGTAATAAGTTGAGAGAAAAATCTGTGTTTACTTAGCTCCGCCTGCTCACAGTGTTCACCATCTAAATGCAATTCCTGAAAACAATCAGCGCTGAACAGCATCCATATTTTATTTTTTCAAGCAGGAATTCCATTACATTGCGGTAGCTGCTACGTGATTTGTAATAAGTTGAGAGAAAAATCTGTGTTTACTTAGCTCCTAACACGAGTAAGAAAAATGCTGCGAGATTTATTACTCTCCATTACAAGTTATAAGTAAGGAAAATACTAAAAAACTGATAAAGAGTCATCATACCACCACGATCTCAATAAGAAAAATGCTGCGAGATTTATTACTCTCCATTACAAGTTATAAGTAAGGAAAATACTAAAAAACTGATAAAGAGTCATCATACCACTGGAGTCCGTTCAAAAAAATCTGATGGTAGCAATGTCGTAAATTACCTATACCAACATCGTCATTAGTGAATATACCTACGTAACAAAAGTTCCAAAGGTACCCATTACTACCTAGGAGTCCGTTCAAAAAAATCTGATGGTAGCAATGTCGTAAATTACCTATACCAACATCGTCATTAGTGAATATACCTACGTAACAAAAATTCCAAAGGTACCCATCACTACCTGAATCGAAAGGACTACTTTCTGACAAATGAAACGAAATTATCTTAGAAATATACACAGTAGGTAATTTGAATAATAGACATAAAAAAAACTTTGAACTTAGCGTAAAGCACAATAGTTAGGGGAATATTATTATCCTGAACACTTCTATTTCTAAGAAGGTGAACTGATGTGTAGACTTATCTTACTCTTCTAGTTTTACTACTATCAAGTTATGATTCCATTCTAAAAACTTCTCTCCATTAAGGATAAGGAAGCAACTGATATTTTGCCGTTGGGCATTGGTACGGTTCAAGGGTGCATAGATTCAATAGGTATGAAAGTACAGAGGGTGCAAAAGGTATGAAAGCAGACATCCAATTGTTCAAATGACTGGGTTAATTTATTTTTCCTTTGAAATACTCGGACTTTTCTACAATGAATTTTCTAGGCTTTTTCAAAGGAAAATAGGCTCCTGAATCTTTCAGGATTCTAATATTTCTAATCCCCAGTGAAACATGGAAAATAACTGAATCATTAACACGACCTTGATTGGTTGATTAATTATACATCGGGTAAACAAAACCCTTCTCTGCCCTGGCCTATCAATACAGTAATTATGACTGATTGCTGTGGCGAAGCCTCCCTAATAAGCCTTTGCGGAATATAAATTGCTCAACACAGGTAGACCACAGAAAGCAATTAGGTAGGCAATCTTCTGTTTGTTCTACTTTCTGTGAAAGGCGACTCAGGCCTTATATTTTAAGCATCTCGTAAGGGCTTTTGAGGAAAAAAAGGGAAGTAAAATCAAAAGCCGCAATAACTACATTCCTCAATAATTGTTGTTGGTTGTTCTAATTAACTCTGGAAGGAAATGGCAGGAACAACACAAATAATTGTATGGTAAGGCAATGCTTTAGGTACATAACATTGTATACGTACTGTTGTTGTTTTTGTAGCAATAACTACATTCCTCAATAATTGTTGTTGGTTGTTCTAATTAACTCTGGAAGGAAACGGCAGGAACAACACAAATAATTGTATGGGAAGGCAATGCTTTAGGCTTAGATATGTACATAACATTGTATACGTACTGTTGTTGTTTTTGTAGTTTTTTTACTTTCATGTTTTTTTTTTAATGCAATAACGAAAATTTATGAATTAATGAGTAGATATTTTATGATATGTAATTAAAATACTAAAGTCATACATCTGCTGATAATTATGGAATTAATATTATTAAGTTAGGTACCTATTAACAATTTGCTATTGATTTCAGTATGGATGTTATATCCATCTTCTCTAAAACTACTTATAATAATAGTGTTGAGGACAGCATTGGAATTACCTAATTACTAATTATAGGTAGTGGAAATAATTACCTACAATTAATAACTATAGGTACCTAGCTGACTTAAGTTAGGTACCTATTAACAATTTGCTATTGATTTCAGTATGGATGTTATATCCATCTTCTCTAAAACTACTTATAATAATAATAGTGTTGAGGACAGCATTGGAATTACCTAATTACTAATTATAGGTAGTAGAAATAATTACCTACAATTATTAACTAGGTACCTAGCTGGTACTACATTCCTCAATAATTGTTGTTGGTTGTTCTAATTAACTCTGGAAGGAAACGGCAGGAACAACACAAATAATTGTATGGTAAGGCAATGCTTTAGGTACCTACATAACATTGTATAGGTACGTACTGTTGTTGTTTTTGTAGACTACATTCCTCAATAATTGTTGTTGGTTGTTCTAATTAACTCTGGAAGGAAACGGCAGGAACAACACAAATAATTGTATGGTAAGGCTTAGATATGTACATAACATTGTATACGTACTGTTGTTGTTTTTGTAGTTTTTTTTCCTACTGAAAATGGCTTCAGAAACTTTGAGCTTTTGTATTTATTTTTCTGTGTCATTTTTGAGCAATAGGCGTCATTGTCTTGTTTATTCCTACTCGACCTTACCTTTTTGACCGTCCCTTATTAGTTATAGTTGAGGAAAAGGCTAAATGTCAACAAAGGCCAGAAAAGTTCACGTCCAACCTGATGATCAAACAAAATTTATTCCTAAAATAAATATTTTACTTTGAGATTAATAAAAATTTCAAAATCTAACGTAACTAAAAGTTTGTCATTTTTTCCTCCCTCTCTCTCTCTCTCTCCTTGCTTCCCTTCCTCTCGAAATATTTTACTTTGAGATTAATAAAAATTTCAAAATCTAACGTAACTAAAAGTTTGTCATTTTTTCCTCCCTCTCTCTCTCTCTCTCTCTCCTTGCTTCCCTTCCTCTCACTCCCTCTCTCTAAAAAAGTTATGACAGTAATGTAAAATATTCGCCTCGTAAAATAAATATGTCACTAACTTGGTAATTACTCTGGGGGTCCAAAGTTTCAGATGTATCATCTAAAAATACCATTTTTCTTTTAATTTATACATACATATTATTATGATAAAATATTCGCCTCGTAAAATAAATATGTCACTAACTTGGTAATTACTCTGGGGGTCCAAAGTTTCAGATGTATCATCTAAAAATACCTTTTTTTTAAATTTATACATACATATTATTATGACTAAAAAAGTTATGACAGTAATGTAAAATATTCGCCTCGTAAAATAAATATGTCACTAACTTGGTAATTACTCTGGGGGTCCAAAGTTTTAGATGTATCATCTAAAAATACCTTTTTTTAAAAATTTATACATACATATTATTATGACCCTCAAAGCTGAACATGTATTGCACCATTGCAGCATGTGGCGCAATTTATAATTTTTTCAAGCAAAGCGAAATTTTCACGTTTTGTCAGTTTTCCATTGTAGCATGTGGTGCAATTTATAATTTTTTCAAGCAAAGCGAAATTTTCATGTGAAATTTTCACATTTTTTCAGTTTTCCCCCCATTCAGGCGAATTTCGCCTGATTTCCTGTCTATTGGTAGGTAATCCGATCTGAGCTCGTGATAGTTACTAGTGAAACATCCTTTAATCGCCTAAATGGGTAATGGGTACTTGTACACAACAAGATAAGATTCTAAACAACAAGTTAGAACAATCGTAAAAACTTGTTCTTGTTTTATTTCTTTACTATCATTTTATTGTTATTATGCAATCCTTTGTTTTTTCTTTTTTCTTCATCTTCTTTTTTCTCATAAAAAATTAAACGAATTTGCACAAAAAAAATTTAGATCAAAAGTTGCCTCTGAGCTATCCAGAAAAGTTAATTTAAAAAAGCTATTTTATTAAGAAAGCTATTTCTCATTCATCTACTTAATTTGAGCTTTAGCATTCTTCTCTCAAGATCAGAGTTCCTTCTTCCCTTTCTGCATTTCTTCAATTTTCTGGAGTCTTCCTGTCCTAAGCGTTTAGCTCTTCAAAGTTGGTGGGAAAAATATTTTGGCTGCTGCCATTACCCCGAGGACTTTCTCTCAATGCACAATCCTGCTCAGAGAACTGAAAATCCAGATAATATTGGCGGAGATATTCCTCGCTTGAAAGTGATTGCATTTGATGAGGAAAAAAGTTAAGCTCAGGAGATTCCGTTTCATCCCCCAGTTTATTATTTCTTCAATTTTCTGGAGTCTTCCTGTCCTAAGCGTTTAGCTCTCCAAAGTTGGGAGGAAAAAATATTTTGGCTGCTGCCATTACCTTGAGGACTTTCTCTCAATGCGCAATCCTGCTCAGAGAACTGAAAATCCAGATAATATTGGCGGAGATATTCCTCGCTTGAAAGTTATTGCATTTGATGAGGAAAAAAGTTAAGATTACGTTTCATCCCCCATTTTATACTACTACCACTGTGCTATAAGTATGAACAATAAACATCATACAGCTTGGAACTATCATTAGAGGAAAACATTGGGGATAATCTTGAAACGGAAAATGCGTGGATATGGAAATCTCTGAAATAAATTTCAAACATGAGTATAAAATGGTGTAAAAGAATGAAACTTTACGAATATAGGATAAGTATGAACAATAAACATCATACAGCTTGGAACTATCATTAGAGGAAAACATTGGGGATAATCTTGAAACGGAAAATGCGTGGATGTGGAAATCTCTGAAATAAATTTCAAACATGAGTATAAAATGGTGTAAAAGAATGAAACTTTACGAATATAATAGTGATCCCTACTTGAGTACCTGGTTCTTGGGAACAAATGGGAAATGAGTCGTTGCTAATTAGTAATTACTATGTCATTATATGACATCTATCTATTTTCTACGCAGATAATCTGAACTACTAATAGGTATAATAATATTTGAAAAAAAAACCTGATACGACTGCACACATCTATGTTGATGAAAAGTGACGCGATCCTTATCTAAATTTATTGTGAAATTTCCAGTTCGGTAACCACGAGAGAACTATAAAACTAATGTAGGTATTAATCACTTTATGGAAACACGTCCCACCATCGGGCGAGAAATAAAAACAAACACCAACTATAATAATAACCATTAGCCAACTCCTGACTAAAATTAACTCCTGAAACCTCAACATCAAGACTTGGGAGTCAAAAGTTCGACCCAAGTTTCGTTGTGTGTGAACGAAACTTTCTTCAAGGGAGGCAAAACTTGGAAGAGCCTGCGGTGAGAAAGTTGTAAACTTGAGTAATTAACTTTACCGAGTACAAGGAAAGGAATATAATTAATTAGAAAGCTGTAAAATACACATAAATAAGAAATAAATAAGTATAGGTACCTATAACAAAGGAGTTGCACTAAATCCACGGGCATAGGCACTTTAGGAACTTCAATATCCGATTGAAGTACTCAGATTACGTCTTTAACCATGGAATCTTATTTCCGACCCTAGGGAGCTTTCATGTTTAATGCACATTAGACTTGGGATTTTGCTTTCTTTCTTACCACCTTCAAACAATTCTTGAAGCACCACATTATACAGAGGAAAGGCTAAGGAGTTTAAAGTTTATATTTACGGGCTGTCAGGAGTATAAATAGTTGGACCTAAGAAAATCCCTCGTCAAATGGGTGATATATGTGGGTAGGCCCATAAAGCTGAATTGATGGCACAGAAGTACAGGGGAAATTAAAAATCTAAAATACCTACCCATGTTTAACACTCCTTTAACAACCATGTGCTCATCAGATCTCCTTAATAACATTTTTATAGACCTATATCTACTCATTTTCTGTTTGAAAAATCGAACTAAACTTTTTTATATGTCTCTACCTAGCTGTGAAACACTCATCTAAATGACACCTATTTTTCACAGCTCACAAATTAATGTTCATACTTCATATAGGAAAGCGTTCACATCATTAGAGTCATAGGTAGGAGGTATGCAACCACGTGCTCATCAGATCTCCTTAATAACATTTTTATAGACCTATCTACTCATTTTCTGTTTGAAAAATCGAACTAAACTTTTTTCTTATTTCTCTACCTAGCTGTGAAACACTCATCTAAATGACACCTATTTTTCACAGCTCACAAATTAATGTTCATATTTCATATAGGAAAACGTTCACATCATTAGAGTCATAGGTAGGAGGTATCTACGGAAAAGTCGCAGCATTTGAATAAATTATGCTGCATGCTGACATTTAATATATCCGTACAAGCAGAAGCAGCGAGCATCCGGTGCTGAATTTCATTCCATCTGCTGATAACATGTTCGTATTATTTCTATTTTTCAAATTTTAGATATTAAATTTCCCATTCATACATCACATGTGTCATCATGATTATTATAATCAGATCTTTTTTCTATTTTCACCTGATAATCTGAGATTCTGAGATACTATTGGAACACGAAAGGATATTATGTACAATGGTACATCTTTAGGAACTACCTACGACCATGAATATCAATACACACAGGGAGGGAGACGATGGGATAGAAAACAACAAAGTTCAAAGAAAGATACAGATAAATACCCTCATTTCCTTATCTATTGATTAAATATGTCCAATCAAATGGATTGATGGAACAATTATGTCAACTATGCAAACAGCTATCTCCTAATTAGTTTTATTTGAGCTTTCATTTCAATATAACTATTGTTGGAAACACTTCTATTTAGTTATCTTATATCTGCATCCTTTTAGTCGAAACACTCCAACTGAGATTCTGAGATACTAGTGGAACACGAAAGGATATGTACAATGGTACATCTTTAGGAACTACCTACGACCATGAATATCAATACAAACATTTCTGAAATAAACCCACTTGAAACCTACGCCACGTTCTTTATTCACAAGAATCTTACTCCTGCTTTCCAATTCAAAATGAAGATGGAATACTGATCTATTTCAAACGGAGTGTCCTGGCACTTCACAAGAATCTTACTCCTGCTTTCCAATTCAAAATGAAGATGGAATACTGATCTATTTCAAACGGAGTGTCCTGGCACGCTAACGTTATTAGGTCCCCTCCCTGTGTTCAATGACATTTGTTTTAGATTCAATTTGTCCTTCAATTTCTTTTTCCGTTCTCTTCAATTGCAGTTAATTGAATTGGAGCTACACGCTGAGGTGCATTGGATTTCCAGACTTCATGCTATTTGCACTTAATAAGAAACCTTGGCCATTTCAGTCATGCCACAAGTAAGTGGGAATAATTTCATGCCAGAAGTAAGTGGGAATTTTTTATTTGTATTTATTAAAGTGTTCTAACAAGTAAGTGGTAATAATTTCATGCCAGAAGTAAGTGGGCTAACGTTATTAGGTCCCCTCCCTGTGTTCAATGACATTTGTTTTAGATTCAATTTGTCCTTCAATTTCTTTTTCCGTTCTCTTCAATTGCAGTTAATTGAATTGGAGCTACACGCTGAGGTGCATTGGATTTCCAGACTTCATGCTATTTGCACTTAATAAGTAACCTTGGCCATTTCAGTCATGCCACAAGTATTAAGTGGGAATAATTTCATGCCACAAGTAAGTGGGAATAATTTCATGCCACAAGTGAGTGGCAATAATGAGAGTTGAACTTTTTTCAAGGAACCCATTGAAAATATTGGAGCTACACGCTGAGGTGCATTGGATTTCCAGACTTCATGCTATTTGCACTTAATAAGAAACCTTGGCCATTTCAGTCATGCCATAAGTAAGTGGGAATAATTTCATACCAGAAGTAAGTTTGAATAATTTCACGCCACAAGTGAGTGGCAATAATGAGAGTTGAACTTTTTTCAAGGAACCCATTGAAAAACAGGTAAATGGTAGAGGATTTTGTTAAATATCCCACACAGGGGCCCACAAATCACACCTTCGCACACATTGATCGCTCTCTCTCCAGAACACCTGGTTCCTTGTTCTAGATGTGCGGTAAGAGAGGATTTTGACAAAATCTAATTCAATCTCGAGTTATGATCAATTTTCGGTGCCGAATCACGGGCAATCTGCTCCTTTTTCAATAACACTCTTCTCACTAACGTTCAATATGTTTGTTTGTTCGTTAGGAGAATGTAGTCCTTTCTATATTATTACTTTTTAGCTTTTAGGCCTTCGTATATTGTGTTATCATTGCTGCTTATTGCTCTTGTGAGCTGGATCCTCCGAAGATTTTCTTTTTTAAATATTTATTTTCGTGTCAATAACGTTCTAACTCATAAAAATCTCAACCCTTCCACCTCTTTGTATCCGTTAATCCCTTTCCTTCCAATATCTTTACTTCTCTTTATCTTTTCCTTTCTATCTTTCTGTGCCTTTTTTAATCCGTTCACCTCTTCCCTTCCCTTCCATTCTCTTTTGTTGCTTTCTTCATCCACATCCCTTTCCTTCCAATATCTTCACCTAGTAGGTACTTCTCTTCATCTCTTCCTTTCTTTATTTCTTCCTTCCTTCGTATGTTTCTCTGTCCTTTGCAATCCATTCGCCTCTCTCCTTCCCTTTCATTTTCTTTTGTTTACTACCTAGTTACCTACTGAAACCTGAAATTCGAGCTGTCTTTTTGTGTTTTCCGATAAAATTTTCACAACAATTTGACAATAATGCTTTTGAATTTATAATTAGTTAACTGGATAGGTAGAGTTATTTTTTAATACATAAAGGTACAGGTGATTTCTCAGACCTACCATACCATTAGTAGAATAAACGTTTCAGTGTGGGATATATTCCATAGCAATTAATTATTACATTTATTACCTAAGTATATTGTACATCTCAAAATATCAAACATACATAGGTTTTGCCTGTTTACTTGCTGAACAATCAATCGATTTCATATTGTTAATGTAAATATTTAGATTCTCATATCAAATTAGCAATATACGTTTAACAGAAGACGAACCCTTGATCTTGTGCATAATGAAATTTGCTGATAAGCGCTGACCTTACAGACATGAATGTAGCCGATGAACTGATAAGAACCGCATCATCACCGTTCTGCCAATGTTATCTGATGTCTGATGTAAGAATTCAAGCACAACATTGAAATTCAAGCACAGCGTTGAAATTCGAAACTCATGATGGTGGTTTAATAGAAAATAGTTCATTTATTGATAGAAGACATCTTGTTGAAGAAATCTTGATATTATAGTGGTACCTAACTAGTTGGTGTTTTGGATATACGAGTAGATGCATCAGTTCTGTCCTCTGCCCATCTTTTATGGGAGGGAAAAAATCAATTTTCAAGTGCTTATTACTCTGATCTATAGAAAACTAAGTAGATTCGGCTGTAAAAAGGTAGAGTTGTATGGTCAAGAAATACCTATAGGCAGAAGTATGGAAAAAAGAGAAATTGAGAAAGAGGAAAAGAGAAAGGAAGGGAGATAGAAAGAGAGAGAGAGCGGAAGGTAGGGAGGGAAAGAGAGAGAGAGAGAGAAAAATGAGAATGAAAGGTACATAGAAAGTGAGGGTGAGACAGTGAAAGTAGGGAGAAAGAAAAAGAGAGAATGAAGAAATACCTATAGGCAGAAGTATGGAAAAAAGAGAAATTGAGAAAGAGGAAAAGAGAAAGGAAGGGAGATAGAAAGAGAGAGAGAGAGCGGAAGGTAGGAAGGGAAAGAGAGAGAGAGAGAAAAAATGAGAATGAAAGGTACATAGAAAGTGAGAGTGAGACAGTGAAAGTAGGGAGAAAGAAAAAGAGAGAATGAGAGTAAACGAAAAGGAGGGAGAGAAAGAAATAAAGAATGAGAGTGAGAGAAAGAGAACACGAGAAAAAAAGTGTGAGAGAGAGAACCAATTACTAATTACGGGTATTTCATATCGAATGATAACTGCATCTGATCTCATGACAAATTTATAGGGAGGTATTTGTACGTACAAAGTGACTCTTGGAAAATTTGTTGGGACGCACGAAATAACTTCTTGAACCACAGCACGAATTAAAGTCACAAGAGTCTTCTTGTTAAGTTTTGGCAGCGGTACTTACCAAGTTACCTATACGTACAAAAAAACCATAATATTCTACCTGAACCACAGCAAGCTCACAAGTCACAAGAGACTTCTTGTTAAGTTTTGGCAGCGGTACTTACCAAGTTACCTATACGTACAAAAAAAACCATAATATTTATTCTACCTACTTTCATATTACAAAGTCAGGGTGACCTAAAACGGACATATCCTATTTTCCTCACCTAGCTGGTAATTTATTTCATATTTAAGGTGATTTGTATGATCACATCCTTCCACTATTTGATGACGGGTTTAATCGACCGGAACCCAATTACTAATTACGGGTATTTCATATCGAATGATAACTGCATCTGATCTCATGACAAATTTATAGGGAGGTATTTGTACGTACAAAATGACTCTTGGAAAATTTGTTGGGACGCACGAAATAACTTCTGAAACCACAGCACGAATTAAAGTCACAAGCTCACAAGTCACAAGAGACTTCTTGTTAAGTTTTGGCAGCGGTACTTACCAAGTTACCTATACGTACAAAAAAACCATAATATTCTACCTACTTTCTTATTACCTGATGGTAAAAGTTACCTCATTCTTAATGAAATAAAAATATGCATCTCAAATATTAATGCCACCTTTCCTTTTCTTTCCAAGCGCTAAAAAAATGGAAGCTTCCTGAAATGAAAACTTTGTCTTTTCAATTTGTAAAGTTCTCACGATTTGCATCTCAGAGCTTTGGAAACAAGTTGAATTCCGTGTCTGACTGCCTGCACTTTGCATTAAAATATTTAGCGCACACAATAAATTGTTACAAAACTAAAACAATAAAAAAATTCCAGAGCTTTGGAGTTATGGATCTATCATGCATGTATTGAATTTGAATGAAAAAACTCTAAAGAGAGAATGAGAGTGAACGAAAAGGAGGGAGAGAAAGAAATAAAGAATGAGAGTGAGAGAAAGAGAACACAAGAGAAAAAGTGTGTGAGAGAGAGAGAGAGTGACAGTACAGTGGGGATTCAAATCAGGTAATCTCACACCTGTCAGGTCTGATTTTGGAAAGGTCACTGTAAAGGGCACCAAAAGGATAATACCTCCACCTGGTACAGTCGAACATGTATGCAAGAGAATTCAAAGGAGAGACGCACTTTCCTCTTTTCCACAGCCACAGAGGAGATCCTATTATCAGGAGAGTTTCTTTTAGAGGTCCCATTTTTTAGCGGTCAAAACTGGAATCATAAAAAAATTATCTTACATAGAGGTAAAAAAAAGTTAATTTTAGTTCAGTTACAGTTATGGAGCTAATTTTTTCTCCCACCCGGGGATTTTCAATCAGAAAATAAAGGGGGACAGAGCATCTTGTCTCATACATCCTGGTTCGACTTTAAATATCTGCTTGAATGATGAGTTGTCTGTCTCCTACATACGCACCTACCTATAAGAGTACCATACAATATACATAGAGCATAGAGCTGTCTCCTCTCAATATAACATTTGAGTAGCCTCCTCCGTCTCAGTGTTATTATACGTCCTCATTCAAATTCTGATTGCGTATTCAACAAATCCCGTTCCCATTGACATATTCGACATTGACTGAACATTTTAACAAGATATTGGGAACATTGGAAACCGAGCTATGGACTGAGTACACTTGTGAATGAGTCAGACTGCAAAAGGTTTTGCATAAATTTAGCAAGAAAGTCATACGGTCATACCTGTCCGATTTGTGTAAACTGCTATAAAGGATAATTTTCATATTTGATTTGAGAAAAAAAAAAAAATAGAAGCCAAAATCAACCACAAAGCAGACCAATAAAAATGCTGTGCTACTCAGAGATGTGAGAGCAGCTTCACCACAAGTAATTCAAGATTCATAAATAATGGACTGAGATAGGTACTTGGATTTGGTGATAGCTAGAGTCTGGTTACTAGAAAACACGTGATGCACTAACTCGCAATGTAGAAAACAGAACTACAGCCTTCAGCAAAGACAAGTTTGAAATATTAAATTTTATCTACTCAATAACAAGAACGACACTCAAGGCAATAGATAGAGAGAGAAAAGAAAATGGGGGTAAAAAGAAAAGGAGAAGAGAGGAAGAGAGTAGACTGGGGCAGAATGATAGGGAAGGGGAGATAGAGAGAGAAGGAGAGGACAGATAGAGAAAGAAAGAGAAAAGCGGGAGAGCGAAAGAGAGAGATATAAATGGGGCAGAAGTAGAAAGAGAGTAATGAAGAGAGGAGAGGGAGAAAGAGAAACAGCGAGAGGAAGAAGGAGATAGAAAGATAAAAGAAATAAAAAGAGAAGAGAGGGAAAGATGAGAAAAGAAAGAGAGACATTGAGGAGAGAGAGAGAGAGAGACGAGGAGAAAAGGTAAAGATATGAGAAGGATTTCCAAGGCAAAGATTTGTACCAGAAAGTCATAAAGGAAAATATGTTTTCGCGGATGGTGGCCGTAGATTTCAGAGTCAGTAACCAGGCCAAAACTAAATTTTTTACATAATAATCTAACAGCAGGCTGAAACAGTCAAAGCCTACATCTTTTTTATACTTACCTATTCTAAAGTATACAAGTTGCAATTTCACACTTTATGTACCTACTTACAGAAAAGAGTCCTGAGAGAGCAATGAAGGAAGAACAACTGAAGCTAAATGTGTGCCGGAATTCAAATGAAAACAAACATTTGCTGAAACAGTCAAAGCCTACAACTTTTTTATACCTATTCTAAAGTATACAAGTTGCAATTTCACACTTTATGTACCTACTTACGCAAGAGTCCTGAGAGAGCAATGAAGTAAGAACAACTGGAGCTAAATGTGTGCCGGAATTCAAATGAAAACAAACATTTTCAAACAATAAACTTGGAAAGATGTGTGAAACTTCAACGCCAAGAAAAGCTGGGTAGAGCTTAATGGAATTCTATATTTTATGACAAAAATAATGGGTTATGAGTGCATAAACTTGGCCCATTTATAACCTACCTAGTTAGTATAGTTACCTACTTATCAAAGAAATAAGGAAGCGTTGATACTCTCAGCAAAATTATCATAATGCGATTACCGAGATAATATGTACATATTATGACTGTGAAGTCCAGATCTCAAGATCCCAAAAGAGGAAAACTTTAAAGACTATGTCACTCCTGGTTTGGTGACCAAAATCTGTGTGGGTGGGTATCAGGCTTAGATTATAAATAATGGGTTATGAGTGCATAAACTTGGCCCATTTATAACCTACCTAGTTAGTATAGTTACCTACTTATCAAAGAAATAAGGAAGCATTGATACTCTCAGCAAAATTATCATAATGCGATTACCGAGATAATATGTACATATGACTGTGAAGTCCAGATCTCAAGATCCCAAAAGAGGTACTCAAATTGTAAGTAGGTACCCTAAAGTGTATATAACATTATTATTCAATGTTGGCACACTCTAATAAATATAAATAAAAAAAAAATAAAATCTTCTATTTCTTCATCTGTCCTTCATCCGATGAAACGTTTTCCCGCTTTTCTTACCTATTATACGTTTTTCTTACCTACCTATCATACTGAAGACAGTGTCAATAACGTTCTAACTCATAAAAATCTCAACCGTTCCACCTCTTTGTATCCGTTAATCCCTTTCCTTCCAATATCTTTACTTCTATTCATCTTTTCCTTTCTATCTTTCTGTGCCTTTTTTAATCCGTTCACCTCTTCCCTTCCCTTCTCCCATAAAGCTGAATTGATGGCACAGAAGTACAGGGGAAATTAAAAATCTAAAATACCTACCCATGTTTAACACTCCTTTAACAACCACGTGCTCATCAGATCTCCTTAACAACATTTTTATAGACCTATCTACTCATTTTCTGTTTGAAAAATCGAACTAAACTTTTTTTTTATGACCTCAGATTTGGATTTTTCCCAACTTTTTACATAGGAATCGACCATTTATTTATAATTTTTACCCATTTGCAACTGCTCCATTTCGAGTGTAGGTTTCATTTAGCAACATTTCTTATCACACACTTATACCTATACCTATGTACCCACCTACATACTTACCTACCTACCTATACTCGTAGCTATGTACCTACCTATACTCAGGTTATACGTAGGTAGCCCTTTAGAATTGCCAATGATTGCACGATGCTGCATCGGAAACACGATTTGCATCTCAGAGCTTTGGAAACAAGTTGAATTCCGTGTCTGACTGCCTGCACTTTGCATTAAAATATTTAGCGCACACAATTGTTACAAAACTAAAACAATAAAAAAATTCCAGAGCTTTGGAGTTATGGATCTATCATGTATTGAATGAAGAAAACTCTAAGAAAGTACAGGAAAAAGAAAATTTCTTGCACGTACCTAGGTGGGTACCTACGTTATCCCTAACTTTTTTAATAGGTAGGAAGTATAGTTATGTTAATAAAGTTAATGAATTTATAATAGTGTATTTTTTTATTTCTCGTATAATAAACAAATTGTAGATTATACTGGAAACAATTCTGGGGTTTTAAAAATGTCAAGTAGACCACACTCAGAAAGTACAAGAAAAAGAAAATTTCTTGCACGTAGGTGGGTACGTTATCCCTAACTTTTTTAATAGGTAGGAAGTATATGTTAATAAAGTTAATGAATTTATAATAGTGTATTTTTTATTTCTCGTATAATAAACAAATTGTAGATTATACTGGAAACAATTCTGGGGTTTTAAAAATGTCGAAGTAGACCACACTTTGAGGTATCAACCCTCAACCAATTTGTGACTGTAAAAAAAGTTTGGTGACGACATTCTTTTCGCCACTCACAGAAATTAAATTTTTTAATGATTTTATATCACGCGATTTCCTCATCAAATTACCAACACTGTTTATAATGTTTATGTAAGACTGCTACACATTAAAAGCATAAAACCCTAAATTAGTAATCAGCCATATCTAATTAGCTATGAAAGAGTTGTTGCGAGTAAAAAAAAAAAACATTCCAAATGACATGTTTTCTGTCAAACTAAACTAATGGCTTTAGCTTTTTATAAAAAACTTATACATAATTATCAGGCGTGCTGTAACGTGCGCGACCGTCAAGAGTTCGAAGTGAGGCCCGGTTATAATTACGAAAACTGAAATGTGAAAGAGTGGAGAGTTTATAGGACTAATAACAATAGGTTGACGCTTTTACAACAAAGGAAACTTCTTCCAATATTAAGGCCTCAGTAATGACTACAAGATACAAAATTATGCTGGGCTTTTATGACTACAAAAAAAATGTCCAAAATTTTGGACACTGGGCCTTTAGAGGATATTAAGGCCTCAGTGAAAAGTTCATAGGGACCTTTGCATTAATAAAACATTTTATGAAACGGGGTGTTTCACAATTTTCACATGTGAAACTGTATTGTAAAGATAAAGCTTTACAATGTAATAACTTTCGTAGCAATAAAAAAACTGCTATAAATTATTTTATTATTTTACTGATCTGTGTCATAGAATTCCCCTTACACATTCCGTAGTAGACTTTCGTAGCAATAAAAAAACTGCTATAAATTATTTTATTATTTTACTGATCTGTGTCATAGAATTCCCCTTACACATTCCGTAGAAACGGGGTGTTTCACAATTTTCACATGTGAAACTGTATTGTAAAGATAAAGCTTTACAATGTAATAACTTTCGTAGCAATAAAAAACTGCTATAATTAATTTTATTATTTTACTGATCTGTGTCATTTGTCATAGCATTCCCCTTACACATTCCGTAGTATTGACTAAATCAGCATTGTTAGAGACACAAAGTCACTTTCCTAACTTCAACAGAAGAAGAGATTAATTGGTTGGGTGGAAGAGCTCACTGCGTGAGAATCCTTCCATTAAGCCTTCGGGAAAAATCCATGCTTGTTTGTGAAGGCTGCCTCCATTAAATGTCAGACTACCGAGTCATTCTAAGAAAAACGTCCCAGTAATTTCTAAGATTAAATTTAGCTCACTTAAAGTTAAGTAGCTCTGGAACAATCAACAGGGGTAGGCCCGGATATGACGGTCTTTAACCATGGAATCTTATTTCCGACCCTAAGGGAGCTTTCATGTTTGATGCACATTAGACTTGGGATTTTGCTTTCTACCTTACCACCTTCAAACAATTCTTGAAGCACCACATTAAACAGAGGAAATTTCGGAGTTTTGACCTCAGATTTGGATTTTTCCCAACTTTTTACATAGGAATCGACCATTTATTTATAATTTTTACAGGTATACCTGTTGGAATTAGAAGTAGTGCCTACAACCTAATACTCAGTGCTTCACGTATTGCTATGCAACATTCAACACACGTAGGTAATTCCTTCACAATAATCACAATAGAAGGTTACCTTATTCCCCGGATGGTTACGGATTTCAGGACCACACTTTTTGAGCATTTTATTCAAGCTGATTTTCCACACACTTTGTTGACAAAAAGTAATAACTGCCAAAACAAAATCTCATTCAAATTCTGGAGGAACACTCCAGGCCTTGTGTTACCACGAAAGAAAATTTTCGGGAACATTTTTGTCCTCCGACGTGACACAAACTTCAAACACGTATCGAAGAAAACTATATACTAAACTGTATGACGAAATGTCATGCTCTATACACTGAATGAGCGAATTTTAGTCTTTTGTAACAGCCTGCACCCCGCACTATACATGTTATTCTGGGATAAGAGGGAGTCATGTTCAACATGGTGGTATAGCAAAGGTCCCGAAATTTATCTCTCAAGCGGCATGACAGTTAGAAAGTATACCTTGAGACAGATTAATAGTTCTTTCAGACAAATTAACTCCGTTCAGACAAATGACCTTCAGACCGATTACAGACCTTCAAAGATTGCAGACCTTCAGAGCGATTTAAAGGTTCAGTTTAAATTTTCTTAGATTTGAATGGCGATTTAAGCGGTAATTTTCCAACAGAAACTTCCAGTTCCCGATGACATACTCCAAGATAAACAAAGCTACACTCTATCATCCTCAAATTTCATAACAAAAGAAACTTTCTTTTCTCTGAATTGATAAGAATTGAACCCCAAACAAATAGATACCTAGGGATTATGGATAGAATTATGGACACCAACGACTGTACAGTTCCCCTAAATGACACGGTTGAGGAGAGAGGGATGTACGAGCAGGCATTAATGGTGGGCATTCCAGGATGTGGATGACGGTTAATACAGAGCCACATTGACAGAATGTAAGAAAATGGATTAATCTTTTCCGCTGGAGAAATTGGACAATTCCCATGTAAGTACACAAAATGAAGATCTAAAACTAAATTATAAAGAAACCGATTTCGCAGAATAAATAAATTTACTTTGTTCTACTCGTATAAGTTCTTTTGTATTCAATTAAAACTTGAAATTAATTTTAAGCTTAAACCCCGTCTTAGCGAATCGAAAAGGGCCCAAAGGGGGATTTGTAAAAGCTTATACCGATACCTAGTCCATGGACTAACCGAACTATGAAACGCGTTCCATATAACATCCTAGTCTACCTAATAGGATTCCTGTAATTGAAGGTATTTTCAGTTTCATCCAGAATTCTATTGGATGGTTTAAGCAAGATGTAACTATTTCATTCTAAAGGAAAAAGAGGGAGGGAGACGATGGGATAGAAAACAACGAAGTTCAAAGAAAGATACAGATAAATACCCTCATTTCCTTATCTATTGATTAAATATGTCCAATCAACTGGATTGATGGAACAATTATGTCAACTATGCAAACAGCTACCTCCTAATTTGTTTTATTTGAGCTTTCATTTCAATATAACTATTGTTGGAAACACTTCTACTTAGTTATCTATCTGCATCCACTTAGTCGAAACACTCCAAAGATATCTATTTCATTGCAGATATTTTCTTAATGTTAATTCTTCCTTAATGTTTATAAGTAGGTACAAATAAATATACCCATCCTTTGAATCTTTCACACTTTAAATTCCCACAAAATACTAAGAGACAAACATTGGGCAAATGGGATGAGAATATTATCCTACTGGGGGACTCCGTACTCAGAATCATAAGTATTAAATGAACACTAGAGTAACTTTAATGAACACAAGAGTCACACCCTGTATACAAAAGAAATAATAAAGATTTCCTATGGCGACATGGGGTGCATTTAGATTGATCTCATGTCTCAGCTCAAATGATGCACAGGTACATTTAGCGATGCACAGGTATTAATTTAGTGATTCATAGTGATTCATACAAGAGCTTACAATACGTTCACATGTGCATTGGGCATTCAGGATGCCAAACAAATTAACATGGATAAACAGATATACTGACAATAAGCAAAAGAACACCATAATGGTACTAGCAGGTTGCCCGTGCTTCACCGAGAGAGAGAGAAAGAGAACACAAGAGAAAAAGAGTGTGTGCTCTCTCTCTCACACACACATGTGTGTGTGAGAGAGAGAGAGTGACAGTACAGTGGGGATTAGGTATATTCAAATCAGGTAAACTCACAACTGTCAGGTCTGATTTTGGAAAGGTCACTGTAAAGGGCACCAAAAAGATAAAACCTAGTACAGTCGAACATGTATGCAAGAGAATTCAAAGGAGAGTCACTCTTTTCTCTTTTCCACAGAGGTTCTTCTAGAGATCATATTTTGAGGAAAGTTTCTTCTAGATTTAGAGGTCCTATTTTTTTAAAGTACATTTTAAATAGAGATAAATCAGAATCTTGAACCTCAGACAAGTGGTTTTTAGCAGTTTAAACTTGGAACTTTCAACACACATACTCTTCCATAGAGGACCAAAAAATAATAATATTGTTCATATGATTCAGAGGTCCGAGGATTTTCTGATTTTGATCTGTCCACATTTTAATGTTCTGTCAAATTTTCATGGGCGTAGGCCATACCATACATAGAGGTAAAACCAACACGGAGTTTAGGTAATAAAGGGACCAAGCACTGTGCCTCTCACATCCCAGTTCGACTGTAGATATCTACTTGAATGATGAGTTGTCTGTCTCCTACATACATATAAGAGTACCATACAATATACATAGAGCTGTCTCCTCACAATATAACATTTGAGTAGCCCCCTCCGTCTCAGTGTTATTATACGTCCTCATTCAAATTCTGATTGCGTATTCAACAAATCCCGTTCCCATTGACATATTCGACATTGACTGAACATTTTAACAAGACATTGGGAACATTGACTGAACATTTTAACAAGACATTGGGAACATTGACTGAACATTTTAATAAGACATTGGGAACATTGACTGAACATTTTAACAAGACATTGGGAACGTTGACTGAACATTTTAACAAGACATTCGGAACATTGACTGAACATTTTAACAAGACATTGGGAACATTGGGAACCGAGTTATGGACCGAGCACCTCTATACCTAGGTACAATTGTAAATGAGTCAGATTGCAAAAAGTTTTGCATAAAGTTAGCAAGAAAGTCATACGGTAATACCTGTCCGATTTGTGTAAAGGATACAAAATTTTCATAAAAATTCCCCGAGTTCGATTACCAGAGGAATTGAAATTTTTTGGCTCTGTGGTTGGAATTCAATCAGACAACGAAGTAGTTTGTTCAAAGGATTAGCGACCAAAGAAGACAATGACATTACCAGCACAGAGTCTATAAAAAAGAGTAAATCAAAAGCAGACCAATAAAAATTCTGTGCTTCCAAAAGAGATGTGAAGAGGAGCTTCACCACAAATAATTCAAGATTCATAAATAAAATATGCATAGGTATACCTATTACCTGGTCTACTGTGAGATACTTGGATTTGGTGAGAGCTAGTAGAGTCTAGTTACTAGAATACGTGATGTACTAGCTCACAATATAGAAAGCTAGAAAACAGAGCTTACAGCCTTCAGCAAAGACAAGTTTTAAATATTAAAATCTACTCAATAACAAGAACGATACTCAAGGCAATAGAAAGAAAAGACAGAGAGAGAGAGAAGAAAATGGAAGTAAAAAGAGAAATGAGAAGAGAGGGAGAGAGGAAAAGAGAGAAAGGGAAAAATAAAACTGAGAGAAAGGAAGAGAACAAGAGAGAGAGAGCAAAATGGGGCAGAAATAGAGAAGGGGAGAGAGAGAGAGAAAGAGAGGACAGATAGATAAAGAATCAGGTTTTTGCTGACGAAAAAAAAAGTCCCTGTGGTATCTATCACTGTGTAATTTGTGTTTGATAGAGAGCTTAAATTGGTTAGTTTGCACATAAACAGTGGGCACTTATGGCAACCAACAAAGTCTAAGAGTATTGTTATGTTAAACGAAATAGTGGCACATAAATGGTTTCTTCTGATTAAAATTGATCCCAAGGCCAAGGTAAACATTTAGCCTTGATAAAGTGAGTATCAAGTGAGATAAAGGCATGTGATGTATCAACTTGATCCCTCAATATCTTCTCCTTCTTTTTGAAGGAGTATATTGCAATAGGGATTAAAAGAAAGGTTGTCAAACGAGAACTGGTATTCCATTTCGAGAGCAAATAATGAAGTGTTTGAATAGTGAATGGGCTAGATTGCTAAAGGATTGTTTGTATTTGTCAAAAAGCCCTAATACACCTTTGCAAATATTTAAGCAGGAACACAGGTAAATACCTACTGTCGGTCGATCCATTTCGCTGATTGGTCAATTTGGAAATTCTAAATTAGACTATTTATTTTATGTTGGTAGATGTTCTTATTCTCTTGAGTACCTTACAGCATGAAATAAATATAAGATTCACATAAAATACCGATATTTTCTCAATAAAAAGTAATAAAATAAGAACTTACCAATATGAAGAACGATATCAGGCTGTAAAAGGTAGAAGCTAGAGCGTCACTGACATAAGCCCTAATACACCTTTGCAAATATTTAAGCAGGAACACAGGTAAATACCTACTGTCGGTCGATCCATTTCGCTGATTGGTCAATTTAGAAATTCTAAATTAGACTATTTATGTTGGTAGATGTTCTTATTCTCCTGAGTACCTTACAGCATGAAATAAATATAAGATTCACATAAAATACCGATATTTTCTCAATAAAAAGTAATAAAATAAGAACTTACCAATATGAAGAACTATATCACGCTGTAAAAGGTAGAAGCTAGAGCGTCACTGACACCGACAATGTCATAAATCTTGTATCAAACCGTCTCATTGTAATAGCCTCGTAAATTCCGCCAACATAATGGCTCTAAAGTCTGGAAAAATAGAAACACATTTTCCAAGATAAAACATATAAATAGAAGAGAGATCATAATATTGCCATCTAAAAATTATAATTTATATCCTGTCGTAATATTTTCATAGTCAAAATGACGATCATGGGAATTAGGGCAGTACTGTTATTGTGAGAACAGGAGCTGAGGAGAGAAACTTGAGAAGAAGAGGAAGAAGAAAATAGAATTTGATATAACTGCACTTATGTAGGTAAGTAGGTTATAATTTATATCCTGTCGTAATATTTTCATAGTCAAAATGACGATCATGGGAATTAGGGCAGTACTGTTATTGTGAGAACAGGAGCTGTGAGGAGAGAAACTTGAGAAGAAGAGGAAGAAGAAAATAGAATTTGATATGACTGCACCTATGTAGGTAAGTAGGTTCCAATTTTTATATTAAAAAATTAGAAAGCTCCGAAATTGAAAGTGACATGATGAGCCCCCAAAAATATGAAACTGAGTCCCTGTCGGTTTTATAATCGTCATAAAGAAGGGCAATAAAAACAAAATGTATAGTAAAGTACATACCTAATATTTATCATGCAATAATAAGCATCACAATTCACATGGAGATATAGGAGGAATGCCAACAAGATAAAAATGTTTATTTGAGTTTTTTTTTTTAGGGCTTTAACATCCAGCCAATGGCATGGTCATTCACCCTCGTTCCGAGTTGGTATTAAATTAGTTTGAAGGCATCAATGCATTTAATTAGGTCAATAGTCAATAGGGACTCTATGCCATCGGGGTCGTCTCCTAGGTTCGGTTGAGGAGCTGGAGCACTATAATATGAAAATTCAATTTGTTCCAATAAGAAGGTACCTAATAGAATATGTAAGCTGCTTACAACGCTGACGCCTTCCAATATTCAATGTCTACCGTGTGACATATACAGGATGTAAATGTCTGAATGTACAATATATTTGAATACTATGTTGTATAGTATACAGGGTGTCAACACACAGGAGGCAGAATTGGAAAAAAAATAGAGGAACTATGCATACGTACAGGACAGAGGCATAGACAAAAACAACACTAACCAACACAATCAACAAGAGCAACGCAATTATCAACAACAATAAAGGCCTAAGAAGTAGTAGGTACCTACTTTCCTGTCTTTCTTTTCTACTTTCCTTTCTATCCGTTCGACACATGATATACACACGTATCTCACAATTCAGCATTTGATTTGAATAGACATTTCCGTCTTCATCTATATAGCTGCCAGGAATGCTACTGGGAGCACTATAATATGAAAATTCAATTTGTTCCAATAAGAAGGTACCTAATAGAATATGTAAGCTGCTTACAACGCTGACGCCTTTCAATATTCAATGTCTACTGTGTGGCATATACAGGATGTAAATGTCTGAATGTACAATATATTTGAATACTATGTTGTATAGTATACAGGGTGTCAACACACAGGAGGAAGAGCAACGCAATTATCAACAACAATAAAGGCCTAAGAAGTAGTAGGTACCTTGTATAGTATACAGGGTGTCAACACACAGGAGGAAGAGCAACGCAATTATCAACAACAATAAAGGCCTAAGAAGTAGTAGGTCTGTTATCCCAAGGCCTTGATGTAACCTAGAAGTACCCTCACTGGTATATTTTAACCTCCCCAGTTTCTCTAAAATTCACCTGTAGCACCTCTAAAGAGTCTCTTACAACGCTGACGCCTTCCAATATTCAATGTCTACCGTGTGACATATACAGGATGTAAATGTCTGAATGTACAATATATTTGAATACTATGTTGTATAGTATACAGGGTGTCAACACACAGGAGGCAGAATTGGAAAAAAAATAGAGGAACTATGCATACGTACAGGACAGAGGCATAGACAAAAACAACACTAACCAACACAATCAACAAGAGCAACGCAATTATCAACAACAATAAAGGCCTAAGAAGTAGTAGGTACCTACATAGGAGCTACAAAATAATTTTAGAAGTCTAGACAATGGGAGAGAATC
Organism: Diaphorina citri; assembly: GCF_000475195.1. NCBI lineage: Eukaryota > Metazoa > Arthropoda > Insecta > Hemiptera > Psyllidae > Diaphorina > Diaphorina citri. Next base: position 57,480 of record NW_007378547.1, on the reverse strand, counting down.
GAAAAGTCTCTTTTCTGCAAATGTGGCTTTTTAACATCCAGCCAATGGCATGGTCATTCACCCTCGTTCCGAGTTGGTATTAAATTAGTTTGAAGGCATCAATGCATTTAATTAGGTTACCCAATTTATTATTGAAGTTATTGATATTTATTAGGTAAGTATATTACATAGGATACGAAACCATTTTTCCCTCGTGCTAACAAAATCCGAGATTTTTCCATTTTTCACACTTCCAACGCATGAAAATCAAGCACTAGCGGAAAGTAAACACAAAACAGCTACGCACACATTATTTTCAATCTATTTAACATCGTTCTGACTTTTTTAGGAAAATAAAATGTGTGAGCTCACCTCGAACGCCTACATATTGTGACGTTTACGTAAACATTTTGCAAGGGGAGGAAATTTGTATGAAATATGTTGTGAACTATAGGCAGGTATGGAGGTTTTTCGGTTGAGGAGAGAGGGATGTACGAGCAGGCATTAATGGTGGGCATTCCAGGATGTGGATGACGGTTAATACAGAGCCACATTGACAGGATGTAAGAAAATGGATTAATCTTTTCCGCTGGAGAAATTGGACAATTCCCATGTAAGTATACATAATTATGTATACAAAATGAAGATCTAAAACTAAATTTCTCAGAATAAATAAATTTACTTTGTTCTACTCGTATAAGTACTTTTTCCCCAGAGTCAATCTAGAACCTAGAACGACAACATCTAAACTGAGATGAAGAAAACTGTGAAGAATCTTTTCAAGTAATATTATCCCCCTCAAAAGGACTTGTAATCTTCTTAAACATTGGAGTAATATTGGAAAAACTTTGTCAAACATGTTATACGAGCTGTTTTTTTTTTTTTTTTTTTTTTTTTTGAAGATTGATTCAAGATAAATGTTAACATTTACAATTTATGGTTTTGTCTACACAAACATACATAATTATATGGTTACCTAGCAAGTAGATAACTACCTACTTGCCTAAGTAAAATAAATGCAAGTAGGTACTTCTCTAGGCAATGGAATATGGTATTAGGTTTGCAAAAGTGCTAATTCATCAGTCTGTAATTCGATTGGGAATTGCTGATAGCTTGTTGCTAGTAGAACCAAGTCCTTATAGGACCAATGAAGCTATCAGCAGGTACTCATCATAATCAACAATACCAGGGTTTTCAATAACAGTATTTTATCAGCTGACCTTATAGGACCAATGAAGCTATCAGCAGGTACTCATCATAATCAACAATACCAGGGTTTTCAATAACAGTATTTTATCAGCTGATATGTATCTAATATATCCTGACATATATTAATAAATCCAGATAAACCATGAATGTACCAGTTGTAAAGACGTACCTATACGTTTGCAAGTAGGTATTACCTACATAATTATTATTAACGTGGGTAGACATTCTTAATCGGAATAGGTATGAAATGTCGCGACTCAAGGACCTGGGTGTATGAACTGTTAACAGTTTTAACTACACAATTTGAAGGATAAGATTCCCAAAACTCTCTGAAAATCTTGAATTTTTAAAACCCATCAACTTTTCCACCTGTCTTCAAAGGAGCTTTCTTACGAAGCGAAAGTATTGAGGTGTGAACAACGACATGCTTCAGAAGAAAACAGGTACTGCATTATTCCATGAGTAGAAAATGGTTACTGAATAATTATCTAGTTGAACAGGAAATGAGTCAACGAAATATTGTAAGGATAAAGGATAAATGAGGACATGAGGAGCCCTTGAATGAAATTCAGAATGGAGGAGACAAGACGGAAAGTGGAGAAAAGAAAGACGTAACAAAAAGAGAAGAAGTAGAAGAAGAGTGAAATGAAGAGGAGGAAAGACAAGAATGGAAAACAAAATGCAATTAAGCATTAAGCACACATACACTTGAAAGGTTTTAATAATAATATTGAAAAATGGGAGTATTTTTAGTTAGCGCTAAAAACGTGTGTTGCCAATGAGTTTGAACTTTGGGAAAATTTAGTACAATACCTAATACATATTATAAACAATTTAATACTTAATTAATTAGGTATGTAAAAAAATGTGAATTTATGCGTTTAGCTTCAATATTTATGTAAATTTTCTCCACTAAGCTCCACAGCCTTCTGTGGGTAGGTATATTGGAAAATCAACTTCCATTCAACGGGAACTTCATTATTTTATTATCACGACCTCAGCCCCTGACACCAATGTGACAGGCGGACCCCATTTCAGTGGCGACTCACAGGATTCTGGCAAAGGTAAAAAAATCTGGCGACTTCATAGTTTATATAGGGATAAAGTTGAATGCCAAAACTAATATTTCTATCATACTCTGGACATTATTATGTACATGTATGCTAAATGATACAATGTATCACCATATGAAATAATAATGTCAGCGAAATATGAAATAATAATATTGTTGCCCACTTCCAAATTTTTCGCCACAAGTGGTGAAATTTGTGGCCCAATTTTTCAAGTGTCAAGTTCACTAGTGTGTGTTTTCTAACTCTGTGTGGTAGGTATCTAAAATTCTCCAAATTAGTGGATGCGACCAAAACTCTGGGTTAGTGGATGCTCCAAAATTCCTCTGCCTAAATATAATTATAGTTAAAGAAGGTATAAGAATGTGTACCTACATAGGTACATATTGTTATTTATCTGTTAGTACCTACAAATTTGATGTAATGAAAAAAATCTGGCGACTTCATAGTTTATATAGGGATAAAGTTGAATGCCAAAACTAATATTTCTATCATACTCTGGACATTATTATGTACTTACATATATGCTAAATGATACAATGTATCACCATATGAAATAATAATGTCAGTGAAATATGAAATAATAATATTGTTGCCCACTTCCAAATTTTTCGCCACAAGTGGTGAAATTTGTGGCCCAATTTTTCAAGTGTCAAGTTCACTAGTGTGTGGTTTCTAACTCTGTGTGGTATCTAAAATTCTCCAAATTAGTGGATGCGACCAAAACTCTGGGTTAGTGGATGCTACCAAATTCCTCTGCCTAAATATAATTATAGTTAAAGAGGGTATAGGAATGGGTACTTACATAGGTACATATTGTTATTTATCTGTTAGTACCTACAAATTTGATTAATGAAGTTGGTGAATTCTGAAGATGGGAACAAACCTGGTCGGTTGATTTGATGCGATTTTTTTTTATGGTAACTGGAAGTATAAAGCTATAATGCTATAAAGCACAGCATAGATTTCAGTGCAAAAGTTTCGTCAGTCTTTAATAACTTGACATTCCTTTGTTCCTGTGGATATAGCCGACATAAAGCGCAATTACAAACTTATATCCTTAATCACATAAAGTGCTCCGTTTCTACAACCCTAAAATGGCTGCCACTTTTACAAACTTTAAATTTCTATTGAAGATTTTTTTTTATTTAGAAAATTCAGCGAAGGATGAAACGCAAGACGGAGTGTGTGATAAATGAAAGCTGATAAAACATGTTCCTCTTCCTCTTTCTTACACAAATGTTCACCTCCCCCTCAACATTATTTTCTTCCCCCCAAAACAAGTACAAAATTAGGTACTTTCTTACACAAATGTTCACCTCCCCCTCAACATTATTTTCTTCCCCCCAAAACCCGCAAGTACAAAATTAGGTACCCCCCACCCCCCATTCCCTAAGAATATAATCTACATGCCCCTTTTGAGCCAAGAACTTTCCGTATTGCGTGCGTTAAAAAGATGTTCTTGAAGAAGATTATAAATAAAAGACAAGGACTGGGACATACTGTTATTTTATTATCTTATCTTTGTATATAATTAAATTATACAGGGTGAATGGTCAGAAAAGGATTTTCAGACTCTAGACGGAGTGTGTGATAAATGAAAGCTGATAAAACATGTTCCTCTTCCTCTTTCTTACACAAATGTTCACCTCCCCCTCAACATTATTCTTCCCCCCAAAACCCGCAAGTACAAAATTAGGTACCCCCCATTCCCTAAGAATATAATCTACATGCCCCTTTTGAGCCAAGAACTTTCCGTATTGCGTGCGTTGAAAAGATGTTCTTGAAGAAGATTGTAAATAAAAGACAAGGACTGGGACATACTGTACATTCCCTAAGAATATAATCTACATGCCCCTTTTGAGCCAAGAACTTTCCGTATTGCGTGCGTTGAAAAGATGTTCTTGAAGAAGATTATAAATAAAAGACAAGGACTGGGACATACTGTAATTTTATTATCTTTTCTTTGTATATAATTAAATTATACAGGGTGAATGGTCAGAAAAGGGTTTTCAGACTCGTTAGGCTACATTCATAAAGAGAAAAGTTATTGTAAAATGATGACTGTGTACACTGTACAACCCAGGAGCTTGAAAGGCTTGAACAATAAACGACACGATATATCACACAAAACACGTACCCTATGCACAAACAAAACACATCGTTTTGTACGTGTATAATAATTACGGTAATAATTCACTTTTATAATTTAAACTTCCTTCAGAAACATAAAATAACGTCACAACCGATGTACTTTGGGGCTAGGAAACAAAAGCCATCTCAGGTACTTAGGTATAGGTAACTATCTGGCTGATGGATTTCTCAGAAAAAGGAAAGCTTCAAAAATCACAGCATAAATGACACGGAAAGCACAGGACTCGGAGACAAAAGGAAGAGAGAAGGAAAGCAAAAATCTCTTCCCCAATGTTCTTTTTCCTTTATTATATTCCTCCCGTTGTCAAAAGGAATTAGTTGGGATAGAGAAAGAATAGAACAATGGGCGTCAAAGATGGGAATGGTTAGGTTAGGTGGAAAAAATGCATTATGAGAAATGAGGACTCAATGGAAGAGAAAAAAGACGATAGAAAATGAGAGATGATAATGGGAAGGGAAGAATGTGGAGAGATAAAAGGCCATGTGGTGGGAGAGGGCTAATGGGGCAGTGGTGTGTCGCACGGTTGGGATGGGAACCATGTTTCTCATCTTTTCAAGAGTAACCAAAAGGAAATGAGCTTTATGAACTTTCGAGATGATAACTTTGTAAATTAATGTCTCAATAAGCTTGGTGGATAGGTCTACCTTCCTTGTATCGTTCCTTAAGTACACCTTCCTTATGTACCATGTACCCTGGTCGAATGAAGAGAAGGCAATTTTCAATTGAAATTCAGGGACATATTTTTGTCGATTCTATCGGAGTAGGAGTAGAACCCTGGATATTTTATAGCAGCAAGGGCGTTGCCAGTAGCCACTAGCCACTGATAATCCTGCACTCATGCAGTACTTCCAATACCTATACGTTGCCCCTACAGTTTATCATTGTAAAACCCATTAGGATGTTTATATTAGAGGGTAAGGGAAAATACCTTCTTTTGAAGCTATGTTTTCTTCTGACTGTTGTACCTAGATATTTCACCTCAAGAGGGGCATTAAGTTTTGAAGAACCACACACCCTATGTGGTCTGTGACTAATGGAATGACAAAAACAATACCTTCCTACGCATTGAAAACAGTAGGAACTTTTGAAGAGCTTCTATTTTGGGAACTTTGTCTCTTCCCTTTTCTAACCTACACCACTGAGAGCGGGGGAGGGAATGGGAGGGACAGAGATAAAGTTCGCTTTGACGTGGGAAAATTAATTGAATTCGTATGAAGATAGAGACAGAGATATATATTCATGAGGGAGATAAGAGGGGATGCCTATACATTCCATTTGATGATTGATTGATATCTTTGTCAAGCTAAAGCGACAAGATGAGTGCGAGAGAAAGGGAAAGCGAGAAATAGAAATGGTGAGAAGAGAAAGACTCGATAAACAAATAAATAGATGAGCATGATAACAAAAGCAACGAGAAAAAGATAGCTTTGAACATAAAGTTTTTTTTCCTCTCCTACTTATATTTTCTGATCATTCTTTGATGAAAACAGACAATTTTATTGTTTTTTAATCATTTCACAGTATGATGACTTTTGCTTCCACTTCAGGTGGCTCAGTCCTTTTAAAAATACTCGAAAGAATCTGAACTCTCACTCGATCGACTCGACACTCGACAAAACAAACTCAAATCGATAAAAGAATAAAATCAATAAAAGAATAACAACTTTGCTTAGCTATACACGAAAATTATGTACAATATAACTACTGACTCTTTCTTTATCCAGGATTACATTTGACAATATCATGTAGGTACCTTTAAGATATGATTTTCAATATAAGACGCAAAATACAAATATCCTCAGGTCACACGTAGGTACATGAATGCAAATATTCATACTACTACAAATATTGCTAACTTAGCAGAAAAGACTCCCTTCTACATAACATCATAACAACTTTGCTTAGCTATACACGAAAATTATGTACAATATAACTACTGACTCTTTCTTTATCCAGGATTACATTTGACAATATCATCATGTACAGACCTACCTTTAGGATATGATTTTCAATATAAGACGCAAAATACAAATATCCTCAGGTCACACGTACATGATGAATGCAAATATTCATACTACTACAAATATTGCTAGCTTAGCAGAAAAGTCTCCCTTCTACATAACATCATGGAATGGAGTTAGGTACCTATGCAAAATATGGTATTAGGTTTGCAAAAGTGCTAATTCATCAGTCTGTAATTCGATTTGGAATTGCTGATAGCTTGTTGCTAGTAGAACCAAGTCCTTATAGGACCAATGAAGCTATCAGCAGGTAGTCATCATAATCAACAATACCAGGGTTTTCAATAACAGTATTTTATCAGCTGATATCTAATATATCCTGACATATGTTAATAAATCCACAGATAAACCATGAATGTACCAGTTGTAAAGACGTACCTATACGTTTGCAAGTAGGTATTACATAATCATTATTAACGTGGGTATAGACATTCTTAATCGTATTAGGTATGAAATGTCGCGACTCAAGGACCTGTGGGTGTATGAACCGTTAACCGTTTTAACTACACAATTTGAAGAGTCACTTAGGCACAGACCACATAGGGTGTGTGGTTCTTCAAAACTTAATGCCCCTCTTGAGGTGAAATATCTAGGTACAACAGTCAGAAGAAAACATAGCTTCAAAAGAAGGTATTTTCCCTTACCCTCTAATATAAACATCCTAATGGGTTTTACAATGATAAACTGTAGGGGCAACGTATAGGTATTGGAAGTACTGCATGAGTGCAGGATTATCAGTGGCTAGTGGCTACTGGCAACGCCCTTGCTGCTATAAAATATCCAGGGTTCTACTCCTACTCCGATAGAATCGACAAAAATATGTCCCTGAATTTCAATTGAAAATTGCCTTCTCTTCATTCGACCAGGGTACATGGTACATAAGGAAGGTGTACTTAAGGAACGATACAAGGAAGGTAGACCTATCCACCAAGCTTATTGAGACATTAATTTACAAAGTTATCATCTCGAAAGTTCATAAAGCTCATTTCCTTTTGGTTACTCTTGAAAAGATGAGAAACATGGTTCCCATCCCAACCGTGCGACACACCACTGCCCCATTAGCCCTCTCCCACCACATGGCCTTTTATCTCTCCACATTCTTCCCTTCCCATTATCATCTCTCATTTTCTATCGTCTTTTTTCTCTTCCATTGAGTCCTCATTTCTCATAATGCATTTTTTCCACCTAACCTAACCATTCCCATCTTTGACGCCCATTGTTCTATTCTTTCTCTATCCCAACTAATTCCTTTTGACAACGGGAGGAATATAATAAAGGAAAAAGAACATTGCCCTCTTGAGGTGAAATATCTAGGTACAACAGTCAGAAGAAAACATAGCTTCAAAAGAAGGTATTTTCCCTTACCCTCTAATATAAACTTCCTAATGGGTTTTATATTAATATACTGTATTAGGGGCAACGTATAGGTGTTGGAAGTACTGCATGAGTGCAGGATTATCAGTGGCTAGTGGTAACGCACTTGCTGCTATAAAATATCCAGGGTTCTACTCCTACTCCGATAGAATCGACAAAAATATGTCCCTGAATTTCAATTGAAAATTGCCTTCTCTTCATTCGACCAGGGTACATAAGGAAGGTGTACTTAAGGAACGATACAAGGAAGGTAGACCTATCCACCAAGTTTATTGAGACATTAATTTACAAAGTTACCATCTAGGAAGTTCATAAAGCTCATTTCCTTTTGGTTACTCTTGAAAAGATGAGAAAAGTGGTTCCCAACCGTGCGACACACCACTGCCCTATTAACCCTCTCCCACCACATGGCTAGGTAGACCTATCCACCAAGTTTATTGAGACATTAATTTACAACTTTACCATCTAGAAAGTTAATAATAACGGGAGAAATATAATAAAGGAAAAAGAACATTGGGGAAGAGATTTTTGCTTAGATGGTAAAGCTCATTTCCTTTTGGTTACTCTTGAAAAGATGAGAAACGTGGTTCCCATCCCAACCGTGGGACACACCACTGCCCTATTAGCCCTCTCCCACCACATGGCCTTTTATCTCTCCATTCTTCCCTTCCCATTATCATCTCTCATTTTCTATCGTATTTTTTCTCTTCCATTGAGTCCTCATTTCTCATAATGCATTTTTTTCCACCTAACCATTCCCATCTTTGACGCCCATTGTTCTATTCTTTCTCTATCCCAACTAATTCCTTTTGACAACGGGAGAAATACCTATAATAAGGGAAAAAGAACATTCCACATGGCCTTTTATCTCTCCATTCTTCCCTTCCCATTATCATCTCTCATTTTCTATCGTCTTTTTTCTCTTCCATTGAGTCCTCATTTCTAATAATGCATTTTTTCCACCTAACCTAACCATTCCCATCTTTGATACCCATTGTTCTATTCTTTCTCTATCCCAACTAATTCCTTTTGACAACGGGAGAAATATAATAAAGGAAAAAGAACATTGGGGAAGAGATTTTTGCTTTCCTTCTCTCCTCCTTTTGTCTCCGAGTCCTGTGCTTTCCGTGTCATTTATGCTGTGATTTTTGAAGCTTTCCTTTTTCTGAGAAATCCATCAGCCAGATAGTTACCTACCTGAGTACCTGAGATGGCTTTTGTTTCCTAGCCCTCCGAGTCCTGTGCTTTCCGTGTCATTTATGCTGTGATTTTTGAAGCTTTCCTTTTTCTGAGAAATCCATCAGCCAGATAGTTACCTATACCTAAGTACCTGAGATGGCTTTTGTTTCCTAGCCCCAAAGTACATCGGTTGTGACGTTATTTTATGTTTCTGAAGGAAGTTTAAATTATAAAAGTGAATTATTACCGTACGATTGAAAATATTTTCCACACTAAAACACAAATCATGTTTGCGTAAACACATCAGTAGATTGCTGCAGGTATTGTTTGTTTTTCCAAAATAAAATTCGATGATTAATGTGAAGATGTGTTGTTAGTTGGTGGGCCAAATTGCACCTGGAATTCCCGCTCTAAAAATTATGTAGGCAATGTAGAATTGTAGATATGGAGGAATAGAATATCTACAGGACCTATACAGGTAGTGGAAATAAACAATTAGAACCGATGAAGGTAAAAGGTGAGAAAAAACCGCACTATATGCAACGTGCAACATTGCTGCACTTATCTGGCCAGAACGATGATGGATTAACGATTGAAAATATTTTCCACACTAAAACATAAATCATGTTTGCGTAAACACATCAGTAGATTGCTGCAGGTATTGTTTGTTTTTCCAACATAAAATTCTATGATTAATGTGAAGATGTGTTGTTAGTTGGTGGGCCAAATTGCACCTGGAATTTTCGCTCTAAAAATTATGTAGGTAATGTAGATATGGAGGAATAGAATACCTATAGGAACTATATAGGACTATAGGTAGTGGAAATAAACAATTAGAACCGATGGAAGTAAAAGGTGAGAGAAAACCTATAGAACAAACCCATTTTCAAAGATAATCTTGTTACCTATAGCTTACAATGGACCTGGACCTTGTCCAAGATATCGTTAGAGTGAAGATTATTACAATAGCTAATATTATAAAATTTAGATAATCTTGCTTGTTACCTATAGCTTACAATGGACCTGGACTTTGTCCAAGATATCGTTAGAGTGAAGATTATTACAATAGCTAATATTATAAAATTTATATAGGTACTCACTAGTCACCTATTTCCACATCACCGGTTGGCATTAGAAGACGCAACGATGTTACAGCACTCCGTTGACAGCCTAGTCAGAAGAGCTCCAGAAGGAAGCTGGGACTCCAGAGAACACTGAAAATAAGAAAGAAAACCCATTAGAAGGGCTAGAAAACACGTAGTTAAGGGACAGAAAATATCCCCATTAAGTTCACTGGGGCAGGAATTCAATTAAACTAAAACGTACTATGGACTAGTTTTCCGTTTTTCCTTGCTCTTTCCAAAGTGGCATTGAATAAAAATCATCATTATCCCTACTTAATGAACTGGAAAGTCGTTCGAGTTTTCACGCTGATTTGCGTCATGGTCAAACGAGAGAAAGCTAAAGAGGAAATTTCCGTCTGAAGCCACCTGACTTACCTTGAGAGGAAGCTGGGACTCCAGAGAACACTGAAAATAAGAAAGAAAACCCATTAGAAGGGCTAGAAAACACGTAGTTAAGGGACAGAAAATATTCCCATTAAGTTCACTGGGGCAGGAATTCAATTAAACTAAAACGTATACTATGGACTAGTTTTCCGTTTTTCCCTGCTCTTTCCAAAGTGGCATTGAATAAAAATCATCATTATCCCGACTTAATGAACTGGAAAGTCGTTCGAGTTTTCACGCTGATTTGCGTCATGGTCAAACGAGAGAAAGCTGAAGAGGAAATTTCCGTCTGAAGCCACCTGACTTACCTTGAGACAGACTAATAGTTCTTTCAGACAAATTAACTCCGTTCAGACAAATGACCTTCAGACCGATTACAGACCTTCAAAGATTAATTACCTCTGTGCCCGAGCGATTTAAAGGTTCAGTTTAAATTTTCTTAGATTTGAATCCCGATTTAAGCGGTAATTTTCCAACAGAAACTTCCAGTTCCCGATGGCATACTCCAAGATAAACAAAGCTACACTCTATCATCCTCAAATTTCACAACAAGACTCCGTTCAGACAAATGACCTTCAGACCGATTACAGACCTTCAAAGATTAATTACCTCTGTGCCCGAGCGATTTAAAGGTTCAGTTTGAATTTTCTTAGATTTGAATCCCGGTTTAAGCGATGACATACTCCAAGATAAACAAAGCTACACTCTATCATCCTCAAATTTCACAACAAAAGAAACTTTCTTCTCTCTGAATTGATAAGAATTGAACCCCAAACAAATAGATATCTAGGGATTGTGGATAGAATTATGGACACCAACGACTGTATTTCGACCCTGATATTTCCACCCAATGTCCAGTTTTGAATGCTTAACATGACAGGAGTCAAGAGTAGTGTTTATGACAAGAAATTAATTGGCAAATGGGATGAGAATATTATCCTACTGGGGGACTCCGTACTCAGAATCATAAGTATTAAATAAACACTAGAGTAACTTTAATGAACACAAGAGTCACACCCTGTATACCTACAAAAGAAATAATAAAGATTTCCTATGGCGACATGGGGTGCATTTAGATTGATCTCATGTCTCAGCTCAAATGATGCACAGGTACATTTAGCGATGCACAGGTATTAATTACAATACATTTAGTGATTCATACAAGAGCTTACAATACGTTCACATGTGCATTGGGCATTCAGGATGCCAAACAAATTAACACGGATAAACAGATATACTGACAATAAGCAAAAGAACACCATAATGGTACTAGCAGGTTGCCCGTGCTTCACCACAGAAAAATTGTCAGAACTCGAGATCAGTGGATTTCGACAAAATCCTTTCTTATTGCACATCTACATAGAACATATTATGTATCAGGGATATTCCTACCAAATTTCAGCTTTCTAGGTGTTGGGATTCTAAAAGAGAGTGTGAATGGAACTTGCTTTGTAGAAAACTAGAAAAGTAAAGAGTAAAAGTGGCACTTACTGGATAGTTGTCCTCTGGAATCTGGAACGCTTATATCAAAGGCTTTGCTTATATGAAACATGCCCAACTTTGCTTATATCAAGGGGTATCAGGGATATTCCTACCAAATTTCAGCTTTCTAGGTGTTGGGATTCTAAAAGAGTGTGTGAATGGAACTTGCTTTGTAGAAAACTTAGAAAAGTAAAGAGTAAAAGTGGCTCTTACTGGATAGTTGTCCTCTGGAATCTGGAACGCTTATATCAAAGGCTTTGCTTATAATTATGAAACATGCTGAAAACTAGAAAAGTAAAGAGTAAAAGTGGCACTTACTGGATAGTTGTCCTCTGGAATCTGGAACGCTTATATCAAAGGCTTTGCTTAGGTATATGAAACATACCCAACTTTGCTAATATCAATGACTGCACAAATCTACAGCTGAACTGAAAGATGGATGAAGTTGCTGAAACAAAGCAAATGGAGGATATGGATTTTGGTTAGAATGATGAATGGAAGGTTAAATCTTATACCTATGGGACTTGGGTACCATGTTACGAGTATGTACCTATCAATGGCAAAGATTTTGCAACTCCCGACTTTAGTAAGTACAGGAAAAACGTCTACATGTATTGAGTTAGGAAAAACTCTAAAAAGAGCTTTGTATAGGGACATTAATGTCGTGTTACGACTAGTAAAGGATTACAAGATTGCATTAGGAAAATTTCCCCAATGATCCCTCACCCGCATGAATGAATTATGTCGGTGATTGATAATAATGGCAGTTGAGAAAAGCAAGAAGAAGAAGAGAAGAATGGTAAGGAAGAGTAACCCCAATGATCCCTCACCCGCATGAATGAATTATGTCGGTGATTGATAATAATGGCAGTTGAGAAAAGCAAGAAGAAGAAGAAGAAGAAGAAGAAGAAGAAGAGAAGAATGGTAAGGAAGAGTAGAAGCATTAGGAGGAGGAGGAGGTGGATAAAGGAGGTGGTGGATAAAGGAGGAGAGGTAAGAACAGAAGGAGCAGGAAGAAGAGGAAGTTGGCAAATGAGATGGAGGAGGCGGATGAGGTTCAGAAGGAATAGGTGGGGGACAAAGGAAGGGAGAATAAACAGATGGAGAACAAGCTGGGCCCGTCCCTCCGGGAATTTTTTAGCCCGTAGTTTACTCGATTAACCTAAAGACCTAAAGCATTTACATACCTAATACTCAAGCAAAAGCAAGTGAACAGCTATTCTGCATACCAACCTCTTGTCATTTTCCACCATGTTTTAAAGCTAACATTGATGTCATTTGCCATTTATTTTACACTTTTTTCATCACCACCCTCACTCTGGCTAATCGATTCTCATTCGTTTTAATTATTCCTCTTAGCGGGAAATGTATTCCAATGGGATAGATTTAAATTATGCTACTAGAGTACACAAATTATTTAAATCCACCTCCTTTTTTCATCACCACCCTCACTCTGGCTAATCGATTCTCATTCGTTTTAATTATTCCTCTTAGCGGGAAATGTATTCCAATGGGATAAATTTAAATTATGCTACTAGAGTACTAGAGTACACAAATTATTTAAATCCACCTCGTTTTAAGCTTCTGGTGGAATAATTTTTAGTGTGGTGTGAAATATGTAGATTTGAGTAGGGTAAAAGCACCCGTTGTTCGTCCACAAGGGCAATTTCCGAGTAAAATTCGCTCTACAAACTGGACCAGACCGTTCGATATTTTATTCCGATTTTTGCACCATTTTTTCGGGCATGAAGATTACTTTTCAATTGTATTTGGCACTTTTTGAGGTCAAATTTGAGAGGGACACTTAGGATAGGAATACCCAGCAATGTATTGTCGACGACAAAAGTATTTGGGTTATTTTTTGAGGTCACATTTGAGAGGAACACTTAGGATAGGAATACCCAGCAATGTATTGTCGACGACAAAAGTATTTGGGTTCTTTTTTGAGGTCACATTTGAAAGACAGACAGGCGCATTTAGAATGGGGATGTCCAATTATGTACTGTGTCCATTACAGTCTCTTCCTTCTTCATTCTAGTTTTAACAAAACTCCAATTTAGATAGACCAGTGGTGGGCGCACTAAATAAATCTATGTAGGCATAGGTATCACGAACAATGTCCGTTTTCAATTTAATCAAACTTGATAGAAGCCCCACTCTAAACCATAAAATTGCTTTGTTTGACAAATTGAATTCTATGTATAGCCAAAAGTCAACAATGAACGAATGCATCAATTTTCTACGAAACCCATATTATTCCATACTTACCTATCTACATACATTTGATTTTATAGATACCTATCTATTACATATACCTCCTCTTCCTACTACAGCTCGTTCCGGTATACCTACATAATATGCAAACATATAAGACAAACATTGAAACAAACACTAATAAAGTAACTATTAGAACTATTGGTACGCTTTAGGTATCTACCGAAATAAAATGTCTAACCATTTCAATCGTCTTAGATCAAAGGAAATTTCCCAAGCATGAAATTTAAATAGTGGCACATAAATGGTTTCTTCAGATTAAAATTGATCCCAAGGCCAAGGTAAACATTTAGCCTTGATAAAGTGAGTATCAATTGAGATAAAGGCATGTGATGTATCAACTTGATCCCTCTGGGACATTTATGTATTAACGACGCCTGACAATGTTTGTTTAATTTGTGGCATGATTTCCATTCCTCGGAAAGGCTTCGGAAAGAATGAAAAGCACTCCAATCTCCACATGGTCGAGTGATGTTTTCATTGGAAATTTAGGTGTAAGTCTAAAAGCAGGATACCTATATGTTTTTTTTTTTGTCCATTAGGCGTTTCAACGTCACAGTCGCATGTCACAATCACACATTAACGTTGTAAAAGCTAACTACCTACATTCGTCCTATTCCATTATTGTTTCTTTTAACAGGTGCCCGAAAAACCATGAACCCAAGAAAGAACCCTGTAGATACCTATTTTTACAATAAATAGTTTGTTTAGGTAGGTATATGAAGTGCAATCGTACACCTTAATGCACGAAATACAGAGTGCACCATGTGATGAACTTAAATAATGCACATCGTGCACCATAATGCTGCAGTGCACGTCATGTAGTGCACTATATGCAACGTGCAAGTCCAATTTATCAAACTCAGGCACACAAATCTTGTTCGTCCAAGTTGGATTTACCCTGCTTAATGCATAAGCTCGATATTAGCTATTAGGTGGGTGTGTAGATATCCTTATAGGTTCTTCTCCTATGAAATATTGATGAAAAGTATTGGGAGTATTGGGAATCGCTGTGCCGTGTAAACTGCACAAGGTAGGAGGTACGATTCCTATCGAAATGTCCTATAAATTATCTCCAGCCTTATACCACATACAAACCGCCTAGGTATTTGAATATTTTTACCAGTTAACTACCTACATTCGTCCTATTCCATTATTGTTTCTTTTAACAGGTGCCCGAAAAACCTTGGACCCAAGAAAGAACCCTGTAGACACCTATTTTTACAATAAATAAGTAGTTTGTTTATATGAAGTGCAATCGTACACCTTAATGCACGAAATACAGAGTGCACCATGTGATGAACTTAAATGAACATCGTGCACCACAATGCTGCAGTGCACGTCATGTAGTGCACTAAATGCAACGTGCAACATTGCTGCACTTATCTGGCCAGAACGATGATGGATTAACGATTGAAAATATTTTCCACACTAAAACACAAATCATGTTTGCGTAAACACATCAGTAGATTGCTGCAGGTATTGTTTGTTTTTCCAATATAAAATTCGATGATTAATGTGAAGATGTGTTGTTAGTTGGTGGGCCAAATTGCACCTGGAATTTTCGCTCTAAAAAATATGTAGGTAATGTAGATATGGAGGAATAGAATACCTATAGGAACTATATAGGTAGTGGAAATAAACAATTAGAACCGATGGAAGTAAAAGCTAGGTGAGAGAAAACCTAATTGGGAATCGCTGTGCCGTGTAAACTGCACAAGGTAGGAGGTACGATTCCTATCGAAATGTCCTATAAATTATCTCCAGCCATATACTACATACAAACCGCCTATTTGAATATTTTTACCGCAATTTATAAAAAGGCACATAGATAGATCCAATTTATCAAACTCAGGCACACAAATCTTGTTCGTCCAAGTTGGATTTACCCTGCTTAATGCATAAGCTCGATATTAGCTATTAGTGGGTAGATATCCTTCTGGGCTCTTCTCCTATGAAATATTGATGAAAAGTATTGGGAGTATTGGGAATCGCTGTGCCGTGTAAACTGCACAAGGTGGGAGGTACAATTCCTATCGAAATGTCCTATAAATTATCTCCAGCCATATACCACATACAAACCGCCTATTTGAATATTTTTACCGCAATTTATAAAAAGGCACATAGATGGGTAATAGGCATTCGAAATAGGATAGGAATCTATGTAAGAGTCGTCTGAGTCAAATGGCGAATTTATGTAAATAGGTTAAAACCAAAAACATACTATAGCTCTACAACTCTACATGAGTCAAATGGCGAATTTATGTAAATAGGTTAAAACCAAAAACATACTATAGCTCTACAACTCTACATTTTATCCCTATGTTATGTGTGGTCCCTTTGAAAACATAAGTGTAGCTAGGTAGCTACCTCTCTTCTTATTATAGGTATCTTATTTATATTCAACACTTGAGGCTACCTTATATTTCGAACAGGCAATTTGTAAGAAGTATTTCTGTGTTAGTTTGGAATCTTGACCAAATCGGGCTGCCTCGCCACAGGAGAGATATAAAAAAATATGAGAACTTATGAAACTCAAAGCGACCTCTTCAGTTTTATACCTAGGTACAATAAAATGTCATGATCAAATATCATTACATAAAACTTCATGAGGTAGGTAGGTAGGTACTGTTTTACCCGAGTGGGCAAATTATCTCGAATCCATGGGGATAAAATCTCATACTCAGTTGGGATTGAACCTTTTCCCTTCTGTTTACCAAACGAGCATCTTGACCGTTTATGTGACTGAGACTAAAACAAATGGTGATAATAAGTAGGTAATAACAGGTAAAATTATTATTACGTAATATATAGTCCTACAGACTAAGGGAATTCATACCTACTTAAGCTGTTTTCTACCACCTGAATCTTGGAGCTACATACCGATGTGGGCAAATTATCTCGAATCCATGGGGATAAAATCTCATACTCAGTTGGGATTGAACCTTTTCCCTTCTGTTTACCAAACGAGCATCTTGACCGCGTTTATGTGACTGAGACGGATCTATAAAGCTACAAACAAGTTTAAAGAAAACCACATGATACTGGGCTACTGGGAAAAGAACACCAAAGGTCAGCATTTAAACGAATTTACTCGTTTTTCCTTTAAAAGATGAGGTAGGTAAGTTTCTACAGTTATCTTGTGTAGGTACTGTAAATGTATTAAGTGTACAGTCTTTCTCTCTAGATTATTTAGTTAAAGAAGGAAGTAGCATCTGGTCTGTCACTTTCATTTGCCTGCTTTCCAGCTCCTCGGATTTTAACTTTTACGTACAAGTTGCAAGGTTACAATTGTACCTATATAAATGAACTGAATGAAAACAATGGTAGATTGGTAGAAGGTCTGTCAGACGACTTTCCAGCTCCTCGGATTTTAACTTTTACGTACAAGTTGCAAGGTTACAATTGTACCTATATAAATGAACTGAATGAAAACAATGGTGGTTTGGTAGAAGGTCTGTCAGACGGGGGTGAAGGTTTGCTCTACTTTGTCAACTTTGTGAGTGTCCAAACTGTATAATTAATTGTAAAAGTTTGTTTGATAGGGCTTTTAACCTCACCTAATACCTAACTGCTAAGTGTTTTAGAGGCGAATTGTATAAAATTGCTAATACTTTTATAAATCGAATTTCTCTGAGTGACATTAAATTTATGCTATTGATGTTAAATCAGTACCTATGTGAATCCAGCCCGAAGGCCTCCAAGTTTATTCCTTTCTGTACTGTATTCGCTAATGAAACTCTTACCACTTAAGAGTGCTCAGATGTTAAAGAATTCCAGCAGAAGGGTCTGCAATTTATGTTATTGAATTTAATTGAAAACAATTATCTAAAAAGCTCAAATGAAATTTCTCTTTTCTCACTCCTTGTTCCTTTTCTTGATAGTGTCTGCTGTGTGAGTTTCAGTGTCATCATCATCATCATCATCATCATCATCACACTTATTAATTGTTTCCATTTGCTAAAGGTTCAGAGCCTGTTGTTTTATGTCTGTCTTTCTTAAGTACTACTCGTCGAATTATTCTCATAAGAATTATTCTCATAAGTTCAAACTCTCTGCCATCTACCAGAATGGTTTGTACTTTTGGACTAACTGATGTGAAGAGGCACATACGAGCTTGTACCGATAGGTACTTCTATTGTTTTTAAAGACAGTATATGTACGTAGGTACATTCATACATGGCTAAAAATAATGTAGGTCTATTCATAAGGGCTACCTTCTGTTTTAGCCTTAACAAAGCCCAGTCAGGGTATCTTCCTAAATGAAAAATACCCAACGTACACAATGTGTAGATACATTGTACCTTGAACACACGTAAAAAGTACTTGTACACGGGAAGCACAGCATAGATTTCAGTGCAAAAGTTTCGTCAGTCTTTAATAACTTGACATTCCTTTGTTCCTGTGGATATAGCCGACATAAAGCCCAATTACAAACTTATATCCTTAATCACATAAAGTGCTCCCTTTCTACAACCCTAAAATGGCTGCCACTTTTACAAACTTTAAATTTCTATTGAAGATTTTTTTTATTTAGAAATTTCAGCGAAGGATGAAACGCAAGACGGAGTGTGTGATAAATGAAAGCTGATAAAACATGTTCCTCTTCCTCTTTCTTACACAAATGTTCACCTCCCCCTCAACATTATTTTCTTCCCCCCCAAACCCCCAAGTACAAAATTAGGTACCCCCCCCCCC
>NW_007378547.1:23334-37724 GCF_000475195.1 Diaphorina citri | reverse complement strand
TAAACGACACGATATATCACACAAAACACGTACCCTATGCACAAACAAAACACATCGTTTTGTACGTGTATAATTACGGTAATAATTCACTTTTATAATTTAAACTTCCTTCAGAAACATAAAATAACGTCACAACCGATGTACTTTGGGGCTAGGAAACAAAAGCCATCTCAGGTACTTAGGTATAGGTAACTATCTGGCTGATGGATTTCTCAGAAAAAGGAAAGCTTCAAAAATCACAGCATAAATGACACGGAAAGCACAGGACTCGGAGACAAAAGGAAGAGAGAAGGAAAGCAAAAATCTCTTCCCCAATGTTCTTTTTCCTTTATTATATTCCTCCCGTTGTCAAAAGGAATTAGTTGGGATAGAGAAAGAATAGAACAATGGGCGTCAAAGATGGGAATGGTTAGGTTAGGTGGAAAAAATGCATTATGAGAAATGAGGACTCAATGGAAGAGAAAAAAGACGATAGAAAATGAGAGATGATAATGGGAAGGGAAGAATGTGGAGAGATAAAAGGCCATGTGGTGGGAGAGGGCTAATGGGGCAGTGGTGTGTCGCACGGTTGGGATGGGAACCATGTTTCTCATCTTTTCAAGAGTAACCAAAAGGAAATGAGCTTTATGAACTTTCGAGATGATAACTTTGTAAATTAATGTCTCAATAAGCTTGGTGGATAGGTCTACCTTCCTTGTATCGTTCCTTAAGTACACCTTCCTTATGTACCCTGGTCGAATGAAGAGAAGGCAATTTTCAATTGAAATTCAGGGACATATTTTTGTCGATTCTATCGGAGTAGGAGTAGAACCCTGGATATTTTATAGCAGCAAGGGCGTTGCCAGTAGCCACTAGCCACTGATAATCCTGCACTCATGCAGTACTTCCACTTCCAATACCTATATACGTTGCCCCTAATACAGTATATATTATTGTAAAACCCATTAGGAAGTTTATATTAGAGGGTAAGGGAAAATACCTTCTTTTGAAGCTATGTTTTCTTCTGACTGTTGTACCTAGATATTTCACCTCAAGAGGGGCATTAAGTTTTGAAGAACCACACACCCTATGTGGTCTGTGACTAATGGAATGACAAAAACAATACCTTCCTACGCATTGAAAACAGTAGGAACTTTTGAAGAGCTTCTATTTTGGGAACTTTGTCTCTTCCCTTTTCTAACCTACACCACTGAGAGCGGGGGAGGGAATGGGAGGGACAGAGATAAAGTTCGCTTTGACGTGGGAAAATTAATTGAATTCGTATGAAGATAGAGACAGAGATATATATTCATGAGGGAGATAAGAGGGGATGCCTATACATTCCATTTGATGTTAACTTGAAAATATACTAATGGCTCAACATTTATTATGTTTTATGTTTTTTCACATTATATTCTATTATTATGGTCCTTTATACCTGAGGACCTCTTTTGATATAATTCTGTTTTTCTTCTTCGTCTTCGTTGTCGTCGTCTTTTATTCTATTTTCTGTCTTTCCATTAACTTGAAAATATACTAATGGCTCAACATTTATTATGTTTTATGTTTTTTCACATTATATTCTATTATTATGGTCCTTTATACCTGTGAGGACCTCTTTCCATATAATTCTGTTTTTCTTCCTCGTCTTCGTTGTCGTCGTCTTTTATTCTATTTTCTGTCTTTCCATTAAATTTGTCCCGATTCCACTTTCCGGGTTCTGATTTTACTTACTCTTAGGGAAAAAGTTCAAAATCACGAGACACTAAAGCTAAACTCACCTTCATTTATAACGAACTCCTGGAGGAATCACTCTATGCAACCGATCCACAAGAAGGAAAACCATCCAAACGAGTCAAATGTTTCTAAACTTGTAAAGCACGAATGAAAATCCACAAATAAAACGTTCTTTCGCTTTCCTATGCAAGATATAAGTTCAAAGCTGCTGTTTGTGTTATTTGACACGATTTCAAAACTGTTCTAGTTTCTTTTGTGAGAAAGTTAGAATGAGAAAATCACAATAAAGACTTGAGAAAACACTGGAAAACAGATTACACTTTTTCGTATTAAGAAGGAAACGGATTTTCTACACATTGCCTACTTGGATTAGAAAAAAAGCACTTTGGCAAATGAATTTTCAATTTGGATATTATTGCCTACTACTAGGTACATAAAGTACTCCTAGACATGATTATTACTAACTCTTACAAAAATGTAGGATATTTAATTATGTATATGTTTAGAGTAGGTATGAAAGAAAATAGGGCTCTATAATGCTCGATTGTACAAATTTATTTGCCGCCTCATGTGATACTTTAAGGAGTGGTAAGTGGATATACCTATACCTATGCATCTGGCTACCTGACTCACCATTCTCACCAAGTAGGTACCTACAGCAGGTAGGTGCAAATTTTCTTATCGTGAAGAAGAATAGTTTTAATTAAGTAGTTTTTCATGAGGCTAAAATAGTCCATCGCAAATTTCTACTGCCTCTACTAGTGAAAAAATCCTATGCCTTAGCTGGTTGACCCCAAGAAGCAAGCCCTTGAATGAAATTCAGAATGGAGGAGACAAGACGGAAAGTGGAGAAAAGAAAGACGTAACAAAAAGAGAAGAAGTAGAAGAAGACTGAAATGAAGTGGAGGAAAGGCAAGAATGGAAAACAATGCAATTAAGCACACATATACATACACTTGAAAGGTTTTAATAATACTTAAAAAATGGGAGTATTTTTAGTTAGCGCTAAAAACGTGTGTTGCCAATGAGTTTGAACTTTGGGAAAATTTTGTACAATACCTAATACATATTATAAACAATTTAACACTTAATTAATTATGTATGTAAAAAAATGTGATTTTTATGCGTTTAGCGTCAATATTTATGTAAATTTTCTCCACTAAGCTCCACAGCCCCTGTGGGTAGGTATATTAGAAAATCAACTTCCATTTAACGGGAACTTCATTATTTGTAGTACTGGTGAATTCCTTTATCACCTTTACTTCTCCTTTTGAAATATCACCTTTCTGTAAGACAGTAAGACTTGGACATTCCATAAAGTCCGTAAACATACCATTTCATTGAAAAGCAGCGTTCAGAGATATTTATATTTCCGCTAATTCACTTAGGGGTTAAATTTGAAATAAAAGCCTGAATGGTTTTTCTTTATCTAAAGGTGGTATTGTGCTAAAGGTGTTCGAATTATCTTTTTCATGACTCCTTTTGTACAAAAATATTCCATCAGTAGGTAAAAATTTTCAAGTACAAACTTAGAACCCTCTTCAGTTGTTCAAATTTGTTGTACCCTATTTCATCCGGAGCTATTAACGAAATGTTCTGAGTTTTTAGATTGGTTAATCAGTAAATTGTAATAATTGATAATCAATGGAAATTGATTTTGATTACTTATTCAAATTTGTTGTACCCTATTTCATCCGGAGCTATTAACGAAATGTTCTGAGTTTTTAGATTGGTTAATCAGTAAATTGTAATAATTAATAATCAATTGAAATTGATTTTGATTACTTAGAAGCTTAGAACTCACTTGAAAAATAATCCCTATAACAGGTTACATGACTAAACAATAAACTCTGGTCGAGTCTCGTAAATATTTTCGTAAAATGTTGCTATTCATCGTGAAAAACTTCGATAAACACCCTGACTCCTACACACATCCAACGGATTGCCCAAAAAAAAAAAAAAAAAAAAAAAAAAAAAAAAAAAAAATGTATATCTAGTTACTTTACTTACTCTTGAGTTAGTAATACAGTTGTTTGTCACTTATGCACAGTTATTATTTATTTATTCAATTTACCTACATACTTTGAATAATTTATTCAACGTCATTTGTAGACTTTGTCTCTTTTCAAAGTCACTTTTTTGTAGCAAGTCTTATACATAACAGGTCCAAACCTTTCGATGTCACATCAGTAATTCAAGTTTTTTAACTGTAAAATCTTTACTTAGCCCGAGTGCACCCCAAAATTAGACAGGAGAACGTGAAATGTATACAATTCTCGTGATTCTGGGAGTCTGGGAACCAAAATTGCGCCATTATTGTCTGCGAATTCACTCAATTTGAACCTATCAGGCAAAATATAAAGAAATAAATTTAGATATTTGGAAAAATTGTGTTGATTGGAAACTCGTCTTAAAAATATGTATATATCTACTCGTCTAGTTACTTTACTTACTCTTGAGTTAGTACAGTTGTTTGTCACTTATGCACAGTTATTATTTATTTATTCAATTTACCTATATACTTTGAATAATTTATTCAACGTCATTTGTAGACTTTGTCTCTTTTCAAAGTCACTTTTTTGTAGCAAGTCTTATAGATAACAGGTCCAAACCTATCAGGCAAAATATAAAGAAACTAATAAATTTAGATATTTGGAAAAATTGTGTTAATTGGAAACTCGTCTTCGTCATTAGGTTGTGCAATTTAAAATGCAAATTTGCTCCCAGCCATTCCTGGAGGAAAATTTGTAGCGCGAAAATCCTAGTGAGCTGGAAACTTGGAATTATCCTTACAATCTAACGCCTTTTTTTACCAATTTGAAGAAAAATAAATTGGGTTAATTGAGGCCCATAGAATAAATTCCTTGCTTGATTTTCCCAAAGATGTGAAAAGTGTCTCCCAAGCGAGATGTGCAATAAGTAAACTTGAGATAAGTGTATATGTAGAAAATGCGCCTTCAATTTTATCGAATACTATTTGAACCTAAAATGTACTCACGTTAGTATTCAATGGAATGAATTGAAGGCGTAATAATGAGTAACTGCTTATTTCTCCATTTCGTTCTAATATTTTCGGTAATTGAACCAGGAACTCAGTAAGAAATAAACATGCATTCCAGATTGGAATACCACGCCTATGGTCTTCGATGAAATGATCCTTAGGTATTTATCGGATGTGAAAGAATATACCTATGTATCTATTGGTGTCAAAGTAAAATTTGTAAATAAGCTCCCACGGCCACGGATGACGACATACCTACTTACCTGATGAAAAATAATCTAACTCATTATCAAATCTAATACACCTACTTGCATGGTGCACTGGTGCAGTATAAGGATAAACCAAACTATATTCACACCTACTTTAGTTTCTTTTGTGAGAAAGTTAGAATGAGAAAATCACAATAAAGACTTGAGAAAACACTGGAAAACAGATTACACTTTTTCGTATTAGAAGGAAACGGATTTTCTACACATTGCCTACTTGGATTAGAAAAAAATCACTTTGGCAAATTAATTTTCAATTTGGATATTACTGCCTACTTAGTACCTAGCTACCATCATTGGAAGACAAAGTACGTATAAAGTACTCCTAGACATAATTATTACTAACTCTTACGAAAATGTAGGATATTTAATATTATGTATAGGTATGTTTAGAGTAGGTATGAAAGAAAATAGGGCTCTATAATGCTCGATTGTACAAATTTATTTGTCGCCTCATGTGATACTTTAAGGAGTGGTAAGTTGATATACCAATATGCATCTGGCTACCTGACTCACCATGTAGGTACAGCAGGTAGGTGCAAATTTTCTTATTGTGAAGAAGAATAGTTTTAATTATGCAGTTTTTCATGAGGCTAAAATAGTCCATCGCAAATTTCTACTGCCCCTACTAGTGAAAAAATCCTATGCCTTAGCTGGTTGACCCCAAGAAGCGCTTAACTCTACAAAAATTAATGATAATCCAATAGATTTATCTAAAGGTGGTATTGTGCTAAAGGTGTTCGAATTATCTTTTTCATGACTCCTTTTGTACAAAAATATTCCATCAGTAGGTAAAAAATTTCAAGTACAAACTTAGAACCCTCTTCAGTTGTTCAAATTTGTTGTACCCTATTTCATCCGGAGCTATCAACGAAATGTTCTGAGTTTTTAGATTGGTTAATCAGTAAATTGTAATAATTGATAATCAATGAAAATTGATTTTGATTACTTAGAAGCTTAGAACTCACTTGAAAAATAATCCCTATAACAGGTTACATGACTAAACAATAAACTTTGGTCGAGTCTCGTAAATATTTTCGTAAAATGCTGCTATTCATCGTGAAAAACTTCGATAAACACTCTGACTCCTACACACATCCAACGTTTTATTCACACTGAACTAAGGAACAACAAGTAGAACTCACTTGAAAAATAATCCCTATAACAGGTTACATGACTAAACAATAAACTTTGGTCGAGTCTCGTAAATATTTTCGTAAAATATTGCCATCGTAAAACTTCGATAAACACTCTGACTCCTACACACATCCAACGTTTTATTCACACTGATATAAGGAACAACTTGAGAGTAGAAATTTTTCGTTTTTATCGAATTCCATCTCGGGTAAGGTCGAATGTGAACGATTTTTTCTGCGTTTTCTACATAATAATTTTTATACACATCATACTATATACTTATACACAATATAATATATGTACCTACATGTACGTCAAATATAGACATAAAAGAACTCACTTGAAAAATAATCCCTATAACAGGTTACATGACTAAACAATAAACTTTGGTCGAGTCTCGTAAATATTTTCGTAAAATGTTGCTATTCATCGTGAAAAACTTCGATAAACACTCTGACTCCTACACACATCCAACGTTTTATTCACACTGAAACTGAACTAAGGATAAGGAACAACAACAACAACTTGAGAGAAGAAATTTTTCGTTTTTATCAAATTCCATCTCGGGTAAGGTCGAATGTGAACGATTTTTTCTGCGTTTTCTACATAATAATTCATATACACGTCATATTATATACTTATACACAATATAATATATGTACCTACATGTACGTCAAATATAGACATAACGTAAATCAATGAAGAAGAAAATCAATTACCTACCCATCTAGATACTTGAAGATTGAGGAATTCAATGCTAGTAATTAACATTTTAACAAATTAACATATATAGATCGTTTATTATGTGTATGTAGGTACTTTAATAAATTATGAATGATGATACTCACATTAGGGGAATTAGAACTGCATACTTATTAATTGCTAATAATAAAATTATAAAAATATTATGTGTTCATAATATTATTCATGCTAGTAATTAACATTTTAACAAATTAACATTAAATAGACCGTTTATTATATTATGTATGTAGGTACTTTAATAAATTATGAATGATGATACTGACATTAGAAGAATTAGAATTGCTTACATATGTAACTGCCTACTTATTAATTGCTAATAATAAAATTATGAAAATATTATGAACAGTATAGGTAGGTAACTTTCATATTTCATACGTTCCTGTGTAATGAGACTAATGAGCAATTATAATTTTATTGACTACCTTCGATAATTACCATAGTTCAGTATGCGCAATGGTTTCACATAAAGCTTGCACGTGGGAGGTCTTTGGTTCAGATCCCAAAAGTCGAAGTTGTTTCGCCATTCAGTCAATTCAGATTAAGTGCTTTCTGCCTGCCAAGAAAATGATTGTTCCACTTCCATAAGTCAATAACCGATTTTCGAACATAGGTAGGTACTTAATATGTACCTAAAACACATTGAGCATATACCTAAAACAGAAAAAAAAATATGATTATAATTTTATTGACTACCTTCGATAATTACCATAGTTCAGTATGCGCAATGGTTTCACATAAAGCTTGCACGTGGGAGGTCTTTGCTTCAGATCCCAAAAGTCGAAGTTGTTTCGATGTTTCGCCATTCGGTCAATTCACAGATTTCAGATCAAGTGCTTCGTGCCTGCGAAGAAAATGATTGTTCCACTTCCATAAGTCAATAACCGATTTTCGAACATACTTACATGTAAAACACATTGAGCATGTACCTAAAACAGACAAAAAAAATATGTATATCTAGTTACTTTACTTACTCTTGAGTTAGTACAGTAAAGTTGTTTGTCACTTATGCACAGTTATTATTTACATATTATTATTCAATTTACCTACATACTTTGAATAATTTATGCAACGTCATTTGTAGACTTTGTCTCTTTTCAAAGTCACTTTTTTGTAACAAGTCTTATAGATAACAGGTCCAAACCTATCAGGCAAAATATAAATTGGGAATCGCTGTGCCGTGTAAACTGCACAAGGTAGGAGGTACGATTCCTATCGAAATGTCCTATAAATTATCTCCAGCCATATACCATATACAAACCGCCTATTTGAATATTTTTACTGCAATTTATAAAAAGGCACATAGATAGGTAATAGGCATTCGAAATAGGATAGGAATCTATGTAAGACTCGTCTGAGTCAAATGGCGAATTTATGTAAATAGGTTAAAACCGAAAACATACTATAGCTCTACAACTCTACGTTTTATCCCTATGTTATGTGTGGTCTCTTTGAAAACATAAGTGTAGCTACCTCTCTTCTTATTATAGGTATCTTATTTATATTCAACACTTGAGGCCACCTTATATTTCGAACAGGCAATTTGTAAGAAGTATTTCTGTGTTAGTTTGGAATCTTGACCAACTCACATGGTTTCAATTTGGGTGAGAATGGATCATTTTCCAGCAACCAATTCACAAACCACTCATAAGAATGTGCCGGTTTCATTCGTACCAACTCCGCCAATCCTTTCTGTAAAGTTGGGTAGACAAATTCTCTCAGATATATTTTATGAGCAAGGAAAGAATTGCTGGATGGTTCACAGCTTATATCAGACTCCATTGCATTGGAGGGTTCTATGATGATGTCTTTGAAGAAGAACCGTATGTCTCTCGCAGCTTCTTCTTCATTCCGACTTCCATAGATTGCATTCATAATGTCGTTTACGCCATATTTTGCTCTCAGACTCAAAGGGTAAATTCTTTTTGCTTTGTCAGGATCTGCAGGACCCATGAGCCATTCATAATGTCGTTTACGCCATATTTTGCTCTCAGACTCAAAGGGTAAATTCTTTTTGCTTTGTCAGGATCTACAGGACCCATGAGGTGTAGCCATCTTCTGATCGCTTTCTGTTTTGCCAGCACCATCACTCGGACAGGTCCAGACACCATGTAACATACAAGACGAGGGACTTTCACAGGATCTCTCTCCTCTCGTGTGATGAAGAATTCAGCGGCTTGCTCTGGAGTAAATTTAAAGGTTTTCTTCTTCACAATGGTAAATCCTTTCTCTTGTATGGTTTGCTCAATATCTTCCACATGACGGAAGGCATGAGGTTTCACTAGTGCCAGTGTGTACTCATAGCAGTGGAGGTTTTGAACTATGGGCGCAGGTACCTCATCTCCATCTAGTTTCACAGATTCGGCCTCACTCCGTTCTTCCTCTTCTCCTTCATACTCGTGTTCTAGAAATGTTTCTTCCTCAAGTACCAATTTAGCAGCCATACTGCGACTTCTCGACAATGTGGAGTGAAATTTTGTTTGAAGATTTAATTTTTAACACAATTTCTAGCTTGGTAAGTTACGGTTGAAATTTGACGACATCGACAGGCCAAAATGAGCCACATTAATAACACCACACCACTTAGGTAGGCACTAAAATCTTCTGGCTGAAGACGGATTCACCACACCACTTAGGTAGGCACTAAAATCTTCTGGCTGAAGACGGATTACTTCTATAGCCTCCCCTCTCTCAGATGCAAGGAGACTTATCGGTACCTATGAAATATGAAACCATCAAAGAAACCCAGGTAAACTGAAATCAAAGGTGAACTTCAAAGGCGCACTATTGTCACCACACCACTTAGGTAGGCACTAAAATCTTCTGGCTGAAGACGGATTACTTCTATAGCCTCCCCTCTCTCAGATGCAAGGAGACTTCTCGGTACCTATGAAATATGAAACCATCAAAGAAACCCAGGTAAACTGAAATCAAAGGTGAACTTCAAAGGCGCACTATTGCCAGTAACAATCTCAGTGAAAGGTTAATTTTATTAACAACAAATAAGGAATATTCTTTCAAGTGCAACTCGTAAAATTGATCCAGAACACTTAATAACGCTGGTGTTTACAAAAAGTCAATCTGTTTTAATATTCTTATCAACTGATGCATTTCATAAACTCCAAGCGAGATGCCGCAGTGACGGAGTGCAATAAAATTGAAATGCACTCAGATTGCGAATTACGTACGTGTGTTTTCAAAGTGCGTTTTATTTTGATCAATAATAAAATATTAATAATCACCTCGTCCTGTAGACTCGGAGCCTAGGTTAATAATAATTTAACTCAATGGATGGATTTCCCATTTGCATTAAACCGAGTGTTCGTGACGGAGTGCAATAAAATTGAAATGCACTCAGATTGCGAATTACGTACGTGTGTTTTCAAAGTGCGTTTTATTTTGATCAATAATAAATTATTAATAATCACCTCGTCCTGTAGACTCGGAGCCTAGGTTAATAATAATAAATTGTTTTCAAAGTGCGTTTTATTTTGATCAATAATAAATTATTAATAATCACCTCGTCCTGTAGACTCGGAGCCTAGGTTAATAATAATATAACTCAATGGATGGATTTCCCATTTGCATTAAACCGAGTGTTCGCATTAAGCTGAGTGTTATCCACTTTATTACACATGTGAAACTCGTACCAATGGTGATTCTATGGAGCTACCTGCATATTATAATGTTATTGCAATTTGATTCTAGAAAGCGCCGTATGGTAAATCACTCTTATGATACCATAATCGTTTTAGTTCCTATGATTTTTATAATCTTCAACATAGGTAATTATAATAAATAATGTTTTTAGAATGGTCACAGGCATTTATATTGGATTTAGCTTTTCAGTTAATTACATGAATACCTCATTCTTGAATAACTAATTAGAAGTCAAATCAATATACCTAGGTAGGTCGACGGAATTAAGTAGGAAGATGGCTAAAGAGGACCGGAGATCATTCGCAGAAATGTGCAGCCTGCATTCTGGAACACCCGTCGACACTGATCTACACATGCAAAACAGCATAACGTTACTTATTGAAACATTTACATCAACAACCAACGTTATTGTGCCTGACCAGTGGCGAATATCTCACCAATAAATAGGAATAGTCGAGTGCCTTGTAGGTTCGGGCTTCGGGGCAATAAGATCATGATCATCAGAGGCCTTAAAAACTACTTTTTTTAATTTTTTGGTGCTGACCGTTTGAGGGAGTATTGGATTGATTCTCAGGTAGGCACTTAGCTATCGAATAAGTGCGAGTAGTGAAATAGCAACTTTTAGAATTAAAAGAATTGAAACTACCTGTATAAAATGTAGTGCTGACCGTTTGAGGGAGTATTGGATTGATTCTCAGGTAGGCAACTAGGCACTTAGCTATCGAATAAGTGCGAGTAGTGAAATAGCAAATTTAGAATTAAAGTGCTGACCGTTTGAGGGAGTATTGGATTGATTCTCAGGTAGGCAACTAGGCACTTAGCTATCGAATAAGTGCGAGTAGTGAAATAGCTAGCAACTTTAGAATTGAAACTACCTGTATAAAATGTGCCTACCTACATATTTGAAACATTGAAGAGAAAAAGGGAAGAAAAGAACGTTAATTCCTAGGTATAATTTTACTAATAAGCAATATTTATTGTTTCCATCAGCTAAAATGTACATACGAGCCATGAAACTACCTGTATAAAATGTGCCTACCTACATATTTGAAACATTGAAGAGAAAAAGGGAAGAAAAGAACGTTAATTCCTAGGTATATTTTTACTAATAAGCAATTTATTGTTTCCATCAGCTAAAATGTACATACGAGCCATAATTATTGCCTCGTACACTACAGAGCCATATTGTCTGTAAGGAGTCTTTACGAATTGATTTTTTAAGTGGTTTCAGCATTATGAATGACATTCAAAAATGTTTTATTTAGCGCTTAAATTTGAGAAAAAATCTGGGGTTTTTCTTAATGGCTGCCTCGCCACAGGAGAGATATAAAAAAATATGAGAACTTATGAAACTCAAAGCGACCTCTTCAGTTTTATAGGTACAATAAAATGTCATGATCGAATATCATTACATAAAACTTCATGAGGTAGGTACTGTTTTACCAGAAGGCTGCCTCGCCACAGGAGAGATATAAAAAAATATGAGAACTTATGAAACTCAAAGCGACCTCTTCAGTTTTATACCTAGGTACAATAGAATGTGATGATCAAATATCATTACATAAAACTTCATGAGGTAGGTACTGTTTTACCCGAAGAAAGCAATTGCGGACGTACTGTGTGAAGTAAAATAAAAATGGTGATACTAGGTAGGTAATAACAGGTAAAATTATTATTACGTAATATATAGTCCTACAGACTAAGGGAATTCATACCCACTTAAGCTGTTTTCTACCACCTGAATCTTGGAGCTACATACCGATGTGGGCAAATTATCTCGAATCCATTGGGATAAAATCTCATACTCAGTTGGGATTGAACCTTTTCCCTTCTGTTTACCAAACGAGCATCTTGACCGTTTATATGACTGAGATATTTTTTTTTTCAACCCTTGAACAAAGTAAAAAGGGCCCAGCGGGGCCCATAGAATAAATTCCTTGCTTGATTTTCCCAAAGATGTGACAAGTGTCTCCCAAGCGAGATGTGCTATGAGTAAACTTGAGATAAGTGTATGTAGAAAATGCGCCTTCAATTTTATCGAATACACTTGTACCTAAAATGTACTCACGTTAGTATTCAGTGGAATGAAATGAAGGCGTAATAATGAGTAACTGTTTATTTCTCCACTTCATTCCAATATTTTCGGTAATCGAACCAGGAACCCAGTAAGTAGTAAACATGCATCTAAAGCTGTGTCCACACATAGTCGACGCCGTCGATCGACGAGGTGATGAGGTAAATCGATGTTATCGAGGCAGTGTACTGTTTCAGTCGAATCAGTCGACCTCGATCGATCGACGGTGTCGACTATGTGTGGACACAGTTTTAGGTTGTAATGCCACATCTAGGGTCTCTGCGGAAATAATCCTTGGGTATTTATGGGACTTGAAAAAATATCTATTAGTGCCAAAGTAAATTTGTAAATAAGCTCCTACAGCTATGGACGACGACATACCTACTTACTTACCTACCTACCTGATGAATAATCCAACTGATTATCTAAGTTTTGCATGGTGCAGTATAAGGATAAACCAAACTAACTTCACCCACTAGGTACCCAGTACCTACATCCAGTATACTGGTTTATTTCTACTATTTTTATAGACACTGAGTGGACAAACATATGAAATACCTTTCTTCATATATGAAGAAGTGTATATATGATTCTAAATCAAGATAACGTCATAACATTATACCGATTATTATCGAATCTATATAATTATCAACATAATGATTCTGTTTTATGCTGTTTACGTTTCTTCGCGTATACCTAACTTGGTTGGATACCAGTTACCGGTAGATACTAAAAGGAAAAGAAGAACAATGATAATTTATACAGTAATAGATGACGTAATAATATGTAGATATAGGCTGGCATTAGAGTGCCCACTCAATAGCTCAGAGCTAATAAGTACTTACATACCTTCAAGTTGTAAACATAGTCCTGTTTTTGTCCGTAAGGATTGTAACACACGCAAATTTCCTATGTAATCGAAGAAATCAACAGCTGAACAGAAGACATTAGTTCCTTTCAAACCAGAGAGGAATTAAACGTTTTATTTGAAAACAAACAATCGAAAATAGAAGGTAACTAAAGACAATTGAATGATTAACCATTATCTTGATGATGGGACTGGTGAGCAGAAGAAAACGAGGAAGAGAAACGGACAGTGAGAATAATATTTGTAGTGGGTGTTTCTTACCAAACTTACCAAATTTTCTATTTTGTAGGATTGGGAGAGGGAGAGAGAGAGAGAGAAAGAAAGAGAGAATAAGGGATTTAAATTTTAGTGGATGTGCCATCTATACCATTTCTTGTTTCCTTATCAAAATGGGGAGTAGGTGTTTCATGTTTTTTTTTTTTTTTTTTTTTTTTGATATTTGATTCAAAGAATAAAGTTAACATTATACATTTATGGTTTGGCTACACAACATACATAATTATAGGGTTACCTAGCCAAGTAGATAACTACCTACTTGCTAAGCTAAAATAATGCAGTAGGTACTTCTCATAGGCAATGAAATGTTATACTTTAGTCAATTAAGTTACAATAGGTGAACCTCTTCTATGGACGGGAGTTCGACTAACGAAAATTTCACTACCCACATAACAATGAGAGCCTAACATTAATAATAAATGATATTAACCTAATACCGTATAATTCTACTATTCTAATGACTAAATCTATATATGAACTTTAGGAAGGGCTGGGAAGGGGGGGTTTTAAACGAAAACCTGGTTAACACCTAATACCTGCAATTCGTTTTGAGAAAGGGTTTCTAATCTTTCTGCTTATGCGACAGAAAATTTTTTCTTTTAAGGTCAAGCGTCCCAAGATCTTTTGGAAAGG